>NW_007726953.1:473509-474753 GCF_000696425.1 Galeopterus variegatus | reverse complement strand
GCGGGAGCGCCACCACGCTCCCAAGTGGCGCACTGTAGCAGTGCGCCACTGGGCCGGCCCAGACTATTTTATGTTTCTTAACAAGTCCAAGCTCTATGGAAGTTCAAACAAAAAGAAGTTTCATTAGCTTGATGGAGATGCAGATAATTTTAATGGATAAGCAGGAGTTTAAAAAGACTTTGATCTGTGGCATGATTCTGACAGGCAGGATACAGGATAGTGGGAAGAGCATTCTCATTAGGGGAACGAGAAAGGCAGAAATGTGTAAGATATGTTTGGGAAACAGCACACAACCTCCAGTACAGTTAGAAAGATGAGCAAGGGATAAGCCTGGAAGGTCAGCTTTGATTAGACAATGAAAATAGAGAATCAAGACAGTGATTTAGGAAAGAAATATAAAAGTGATTTGGGAAAGAAAGATAAGGCAAAATTGATAAAATCTGTTTTCATTTGAGTTCTGAGTTATCCATGCCATGCTACAAAATAAATCAGGCAAATCAAAATCTAAGCCAATTCCAGAAAGCAAAAGTCATGGGAGAAAACAGAGAAGGCAGATTTTAGCTAATAGAAAGAAATATTTCCTAACTAGCCCTGCAAATGCAATAAATGACCTGAAAAGAGTACATGGAATGTTCAAAGCAGAATGTGCCTAACCACATACAAAAGAGTGATGCATCGATCCTTTCTCACCTTAAAAAACTGAAATGATGAACTTCAGGATTCCTTCCAACTTTGAATATCTTTGTCACAGGATAAGATACAAATTTTAGTAGGAAAATTTCCAAACATTTTTATAGCTCTAATGAGGGGATAATAAATCACAGAAAAGAAGCATAAAGAAATTTATTTCCTTTCTCCTTCTCTTCCTTCCGTTCTTCCTTCCTTCTTTTTTTCTAGAAGGTTCAGGACTGAATTCAATTATAGAAGGGCCTGGAGTCCTGAGTAAAAAGAGTATTACCTTGAACAAGTTAACCTGAGTAAGAATCCTTTCTCTCTTCTCTTGCAAGCTTGGTGAGGTTGGAACAGATAGTATTTGAGCCACCTCTACCTCCTCTGTAAGATAAGGTTACAATCATATTCTTATAAAATTTTGGTGGGGGAGGAGAGATTAAAAGAAGTGTTATATATAAATTTCCTGCTACATAATAGTTACTTAATAAATGTTAGTTTCAACATATGTTACTTTTTTTTTTTTGTCTTTTGTCTTTTTGTCTTTTTCCGTGTCCGGCAACGGATTGCAACCC
>NW_007726953.1:471740-472649 GCF_000696425.1 Galeopterus variegatus | reverse complement strand
GCGGGAGCGCCGCCGCGCTTCCCAAGCGGCGCACTTATCCAGTGCGCCACTGGGCCAGCCCAACATATGTTACTTTTTTAATTTTTCAAAAAAAATTTAAAATCCACATATAAGGGTACTTCAAAAAGCTAAAATTCATGGAAAGATTTATATTATCCTTTATTTTTTTTATTCAAAATATTTTAACATTTATTTGTGCATATTTGTGGCATACAGTGTGTTGTTTTAATACATGTATGCACTGCACAATGATTCACTCAGGGTAGGTAGCATAGTTTTGTACCTTTCAGTCCACCATTTTTCCTATTTTTCCATGAACTTTTTGAAGTACCCTACTATGTTACTTTTTAAAGACCTTTGGACACAAATTTTCTATTTTAAATAATACAGCAAAAATTTGAATTTAATAAGAAAGTGTATTGTGTAATTTGTTTTCAAAATTAGTGTTGTAGGAATATTTTCAGTTAAAGGAGGAAATGATATGCAATAGGAAGTTGAGACTATGCTGAATCAAAAATATATAACTTTTTTTCAACAGCTCGATCACATATTCATAGTGATTCGATGATGAAAACCTACTAAGTTCTTCACCTGGTTTAGGGTTGAAAACTGCCAATTGCCTCAGGTAATTAAGACTTCCAATGTTTTTGAAGAAAAAGGACCTGCTGCACATGTGCTCCTGACATTCCACCCATTAATGACTTGCGTATGTTTTTAGCCTCAAGGAAAAAAATATTTTAATGAGTAGATTTTGAAAACTCAGAAAAATATACACAAGCTAATACATAAGTACAGAAAAATGTAACCAATTTTTATTTTCCAGCTTCACTCAAAAAAAGAAAAAAAACAAAAAACCAAAGCAAAACCAAACATCAAGCAACCAACCAAACAGACAAATAATAAAAAAAA
>NW_007726953.1:468502-470776 GCF_000696425.1 Galeopterus variegatus | reverse complement strand
GGCTGGCAAGTTGGTCTGGCTGTTGGCTGGATGTTGTGGTCTAGGGGACGTGGTTCCTCTTTATGTGAGCCTCGACCTGGGCTGTGTGAGCTTCCCTACAGCATGGGAACTGGGTTCCCAGGGCAAACATCTCAAGAAAACTAGGAGGATGTACACGACATTTTTGAGTCAACCTTAGAAATCACATCATATACTCTATTGACAAAGGCCATCACAAATATCCATCTAGATTTATGGGCAGAAGAGCACAGACCCCACCACTGTATGGGAAGAATATCAGGGTCACACTGTGGCAAAGTGTGTAGAATGAGAAATATCGGTGTGGCCATCTTTGAAAAATACAGTCTGCTACAGGTGAATATTGGACTCATTTATAATTTTTTAAGTATCTTTATTTCATTTGCCCTAAGGAAAGGTATCAGCCACCTCATTTCTCCAATTTTTACTCTAGCATTTCTTAAGTTGCTTGCTGTAGGTTGAAATCTTTTTGCTTATTTAACAATATAGTGGTTCTGCTTGTGAATAACATTTTGCTAAATATTAATGCTATCTTTGTGCATTTTCTTTATTCTTCTTTTTCATAAGTTCATTTTTCTTTTCTGTATCTCTTTTTGTTTTTACTTCCTAGTTTTAAAAAAAGATCCAATAGTGTTATAAACTATCAAGTGTCTAAGTAGGTGAGGGCAGTTCTTTAAGTGATCTATATATTTTAAATCACTTATTTTAATCAAAAACATTTCACCCTCTGTGCCCCTCTCTTGCACTTCCAAGAAATATCATAACAGTGGTTAACATCTACCTAGCACTATACTAGACATCAAAAGGCACAAAAGAAGAATTCAGTTGTGAATCCCCTTGAGGTCTGGGACTTTGCTGTATTCAAAATTCTCAACACTTATCAGAAAGTCTGACCCATAGGAGTTACTCAGTAAATGTCTGTCTTATAAATGAATAAGTTCATAAAGCAGTGAAGAAAGACATGGCTTTTGTTAACAGTGAGGTAATAAACTGTTTGGAAGGAGATCAGTAATTTATAAGGTAAAGGAAAGAAAGGTGAGGTGTACAGGTTAGACTGAAGTATCTCCAAAATCAAAGGGTGCTGGACAAAATCAGATGAAGATAAAAGAAGGAGGAATAACAAGAAATATCCATCACTGCCCTCAGAACTCAGGTGGTAGTGGTGGGGCTGTGGGGATTATTGAGGGGCAGGGTGGGAGGAGTACAGATAGTAGAAAATTGGACCATAGGTAAAGGGCAAAGCAGACAGTTACTCACAAGGTAACTTGAATGGAATAGTGATTGGGAACACAGCCTTCAGAGTCATAGACCTAGATTCAAATGCCAGCTTTAGCAGTGATGTGATATTGAGTTAAACTCTCTGAGCCTCAGTTTTCTCATCTATAAAATGGGATAACAGCATTTATTTTGCTGAACGAAGAAGGCATGAACACATACCTACCATTAATACCATGCTGTTTATCACAGCAGCAGAGTATCAGAGCACAAATCCCTCAGTTCTCATTATGTTAAAGAATTTGTGCATAGGCAGGGTGGCACTGGGTAGGACACCCCCTGGTGAGTGCTCCACTGCAATGACTGCCCCTACAATGCTCGGCATATCAACAAAGAAAGGGGGGCAGGGAACACCTCAGTCAATGTGTAACATGGAGCTGCTGGGTCAAGAAAATGGCCTTGTTAGAAAGGACACAAATACAAAGAGAACACCCTGTGAAGACAGAGACACTGAAGACACAGAGCAGCATGCCATGTGATGACAATGGCAGAGACTGAAGTGGTGTGTCTATAAACTAAGGAACACCAAGGACTTCTACTGACCTCCAGAATCTAGGAGATAAGGCTTGGAACTGATTCTCCCTCAGAATCTCTAGAAGGAACCAATTTTGCCAACACTGTGACTCCATTTCAGAATTCTGGCTTTCAGAACTGTGAGAGAATAAATTTGTTGTTTAAAGCCACCCAATTTGTGGTACTTTGTTGTGGCAGCCCTAGGAAACTAACACACTGGCGAAAAGGTGACTCTAGTTTTAAAACGTACCAACCTCTATGCTACGCTAGGCATACCTTCTACCGAGTATTTTAAAACTCCAGTTCTGATCTTAGAATTGTCTCAAAAGTACATCAACTTTCTGCCTGTTTTTATTTGAGACAGGTAGAACATGGGAATAAGATTTGGACATCTTAGTCGTTCTCTTTTTTTATTTGCCACATTTAATCATTCATCAAGATCGGTCATTTGTTTCCCGTAAATTACAC
>NW_007726953.1:467022-468102 GCF_000696425.1 Galeopterus variegatus | reverse complement strand
GAAGCGGCGCCCTTCTCGGGAGCGGGGCTCAGGCAATGCCGGCGGATTTTCTTCACTCAACAAGCAGAGTAAGAGACAACTGCATTGACGCCATGATGGCCAAAAGCCAGAAGTTCTACCGAGTATTTTAAAACTCCAGTTCTGATCTTAGAATTGTCTCAAAAGTACATCAACTTTCTGCCCTGTTTTTATTTGAGACAGGTAGAACATGGGACTAAGATTTGGACATCTTAGTCGTTCTCTGTTTTTATTTGCCACATTTAATCATTCATCAAGATCGGTCATTTGTTTCCCGTAAATTACACTTGAACTGGCCATCACTGTTGCTGTCTTACTACAAGCTCTCACTTCCACAGACGACTTTTTAAAAATTTAGATCTGCTCATAAAAGAGGGGTTTGAGGATTCCAACTGAACTCGAACAGATCAAACGACCCCTGCAATGGAAGAGCCCATGTGGACATTATCAGCTGCACCAGTTGCCACGCCCTTGCACGTGTTCCATGTTATGACCACATCATCAAGCTGTGTCACACTGTTACGTATTCTTTAGTGTCACACCTCCTCCTCTGTCTCTCTGCCTCTGCACACACTACGCTCATCACGATCCATCTCTCTCTGGCTAACTTCTATTATCTCAAGACTCAATTTAGGAATCTCTTCCTGGGGAATCACTTCCTTGATTCCTCTAGATTTAATTTAGCATTTTTCAGATTACTCTTTGTTTTAGCATTTTTCCGCATTTCATTGTAGTTATTTTTAACTTTTCTGTTTTACACATAAACTGCATTCATTGAAGGCTCATTGTGTCTTCTCTGTTCCTATCCCCAGAACTTATGACAAAGAAGTCACACAATAAATGGTTGTTGAATATATTGTTTCTTCATTCACAAAATCAATCTCCATCATCCATGGCATAATGTATTTAAAGATGCTCACAACCCTAGTTCTAACTGTGTCTTATACTGGTGGTTTTTGTTGTTATTTGTGACAGCTTTTATTTTCAATACTTATGTGTCGGTGTTTAAACTTTCTTTTTCAAATATAAGGTTGAATTACATAAACAGTCTCTATTTCTGTA
>NW_007726953.1:465154-466169 GCF_000696425.1 Galeopterus variegatus | reverse complement strand
TTTTTTTTGTCTGATTTATGCCACCATACTGTTTTGTCAAAATGTTTTCTTTGTGCAACTTTTATTCAAATTCTAACAAAGTTAATGCTTTTCCTTTAAAAAATATTTCTGTGATATTTTGCCAAAAGGAAATAGAGTCCATATTCCCTTCCCTTGAAATCACATAGGTTTTTGTGACTGCCTCAGTGAACAGAATGAGGTAGAGGTAATGATGTGTAATTCTGAGGCTAGGTTATAAAATGTGATACAGCTTCCATCTGGCTTGTTCTCTTGGGATGGGACTTAGAATACAGCCACCTTAGGGAAGCTCAGGCCACAAAGGACAGCCAATTTAGAGAAGAACTGCATCCCCATTCCTCAGCTGTATTGAGTTTCCATCTTACACCCAGCCTCACCTTGTCAGCTATATTGGGAATGATCACCCAGCTTCTACTCAAAAGACCCCCAGCTAACGCCATATAGAATAGAAATGAACCTTCTCTACCAGACCTACTCAAATTACAGACTTGTGAGCAAAATTAACGATTGTTATTGTTTTAAGCCATTAAGTTTTAAGATGTTTCATATGGCAATAGATAACCAATGAATAAACAATAAATCTGAATAATAAGCGGTCTTTAAGAACAATTTGATCGATATGGAATAAACGTTAAATAAAAACGGTACATGAAAGCTTGAGGAAGATCAATGTCTGGGTGGGCAATAGGTTCAAAGGTCTGTGCTGAGCAAACATCAAAAAAAAGGGAAAAAATGGGGTCTTTTGCCATTTAAATGTAAATAGAAAAATATATTTTATATAAACTTGAAGAGTCCATATATTCCAATGCAAAAATTAAAAAGACATATAAATTTACTTATATGGAGATGTTCCTATATCTGCACATGGCCAAGGAGATAAACTTAAAAATCTGAAACTCTCATTAGTCTAGAAGTTAGCTGGATTGTTACAATGACGATGATCTTTGATCATGTGAGAATATCCATCTGATATCTGACACTGTCCTTTGGTGGATCT
>NW_007726953.1:462329-464103 GCF_000696425.1 Galeopterus variegatus | reverse complement strand
TCCAATGCAAAAATTAAAAAGACATATAAATTTACTTATATGGAGATGTTCCTATATCTGCCCATGGCCAAGGAGATAAACTTAAAAATCTGAAACTCTCATTAGTCTAGAAGTTAGCTGGATTGTTACAATGATGATGATCTTTGATCATGTGAGAATATCCATCTGATATCTGACACTGTCCTTTGGTGGATCTTTATTCAGGAATCAGCAAATTATGGCTGCCAGGCCAAATCTGCTACCCTGCCTACTCCAGTAAATACAGTGTACTGAAAACAGCCACACTCTCTCACTTACTATCAATGGCTTCTTTCACACTAAACAACAATGTTGAGTCGTCATGACAGATCATATGGCCTACAAAACTGAAAACATTTACTTTCTGGCCCTTTAAAATCAAAGTTTGCTGACTCCTGTTTCAGATGAGTGGTACTGGGGCTTTACAGGAGGTCTGTAAACTATCCCGGCCTGAGGAGAGCTCATTTCCATCATATCCAAAATCTCTACCTCAGAGACTAACCCGCAGTTCTGGGGAGTCCCTTCCCTGAATAGTTTCTTGTCCCCAGAACTGAGGAATGGAGGTGAAGTTCAGGGGAAGGCAGAGAAGGCTAGACACACAAGCCTGGGTGTCAGAAAGATCTGATTTAACGGGCAAGTTAAGAAAGAATTGACATACCTGAGAATGTTAAACACCTAGGAGTTTACCTGACTTCAAGTGTCACTGGAACCAGAGGATCAAATAATTTTATGAACACAATTTCTCTCCTAGATCTGAGCTTTATTCTCAGATCTCCGCAGGCAATTCCTGACATTTAGCAATCCAGTGAGAAAAGATAATCTCTTTTTCAATAGTTTCACCAAAACTCCTGGAACCTATCCATTTGGTCCAGCCAGAGTTACACACTTATCACTGAACATTCACTCTGACCAGGATGATGAAGTCCTTCGATGGGCTAGGTCTCAGCCATATCTAGCCTTAAACTTAATCACACTGGTTAAGACTGAAGAAGGGGCCCTTCACTAAAGAAGTGATGAGCAATTTTTTTTTTTATATGTTTATCTCATCTACTCATTGGTACCAGCTTAGGGATGCCATATAGATGCAGAATGCCTAATTAAAATTGAATTTCAGATGAGCAACAAACATAAATACATTTTTAATATAAATGGGTCCCAGATACTGCGTGGAACATACTTACATTAAACATTTTTTTTACTGCTTTTCAGAAATACAAACTTAATTGAATGTCCTGAATTTTCATTTGCTAAATCTGGCAACCAACTAGCTCAAAGTTACCTTCACTGATTCCTATCTAAGTTGGACTGTTATAGATATAGCTCACATTATTTTGAGAATCAATCGAGGTAATAGTGGAAAAGCATCTAAAAATTATAAAGTGCTATAGAAACACAATAAATTCTATTTTTTCTGCACTGCATTCTCAAAGTTTTATTTCAATCTTGATGGCTATTGTGAGACAGTTATGTACCAAGGTCACACAATTCTAAACTGTAAGGCACTTGCTGTCCCTGACAATTAAGGGATTAATAAGATTGAGCTTCCGTATATATGATTTAAAATAATTGCAACTGAAAGGATTTTTTCTTAGAGCTAATAAAATAAATCAATCAACATTTCTCAAAGGCAGATATACGTCTTTTCTCAGTCTCAGGGAGAACCGAGTTCGGTGTTGACTGTCAACAACTAATTGTGAGCCTTAAACTTTGTCTCAAAATATTTCCAAGAGATTTGTTTCATAATTCTGGTTTGAAG
>NW_007726953.1:459768-462307 GCF_000696425.1 Galeopterus variegatus | reverse complement strand
TTTTTTTTCTCTATTTTTAACTTTTCCCTCCAACCAGTGATGAAGTCTATTTTCTTTTAGGGGAAACAAAAGGCAACTTTACCACTTACCTCTCTTTACTTCCAGAGGGACCTCTTCTTATTCTTTTACAAAAATGGAGGGTTTTATCTATATAGAATATATATATATAGGCCAAGGTTAAATAAAATGTCAGGTCCAGATTTCCCAGGAAAGCTGAGAAAATGGTATCTTTTACAACTTGGTTCCGTTAAAGAGGTAAAGTGATAGACTCTGTTGCAACAGAAAATCGTATTAAACTGGAAAAACACTACTTGCACCCAACATTGTATACAGACACGACAAAGTGCTAAATAGATCTTCACAGGCAATTAGGAAACAGGACACTATATAATGTGTGAATTATTTAAAAAATATAATCACTGCAGGAAAATTAGAGAAGGGAAGGTGGGCATGGGACAGAGTTACAAAGCTAGACTACGCAAAGCACCCAGGAGGAAGGGACGATAATATTGGAAATGGCTTTGACACCTCCTCAATGAGTGACTGTGGCGAGTCATTTAAAACCCTGCACCTCAGTCTCATCATTAAATGGGGATAATATGATGACTACCCTCAAGTTTATTGCAAGACTAAGAGATACATGGCTTTTGGTGCACCTTGAAAACTGCCTGACTTATAGCAGATCTGAGCTCTGGATTGTTCATAACTCTCCATTTCTGTTTACTTTGGATTCTTTCTCCTCTGTCAGAGACTTTCTTCAAATGGCTGATGGTCTTTCATACCGAAAGAGCCAGGTGCTAAGCAGCACTGTGTGCAGGGATGGGCTTCAAGACAAGGTGCACACTTGTGGGCCAGCTCTTGGTTGAGACACACAAAAGGTTCAGTGTCTGAAAGTCTTTGCTCAGGGAGCCATTATGTTTTTCTAGAGAAAATACTCCCAGCTCCTGCTTGGGTGGGGGTGGGAAGTGGTGTGTGCTTGGTAGCTGTAGTAACATGGGCTCAGGACTCTTAACCCCTCATGTTTTTAGTCATGTCCACATCCATTCTCCACTCTTCCATGTGTCCCAAGTCCAGATCGTCTCTAGTCCAGCTGTTCCAGAAAACAAACGGGGGGTCTTTTTGGGGTCGAGGGTAGGGTAATAACCTGGTTAATTGGAATCATAAAAGGATGTAAAAATATAAATGACTTACACAAAGCCTTAATCAATCATTTAGTTCATTTTGGATTTATGCATCTAACCAGCTTGCTTCTACATACGTCTATGAATTCTTTGACACACCTACCATCAAGAAGTGGAATCATTCTCCTCCCCCTGAACATGGGCTGACATTATTGGCAAGCTTCTAACTAATATAAGATGGAGGAGATGACACTTGACAACTTGAGAGGCTAGTTAAAAAAAGGTGACCATAGCTCTGCCTAACTTACTTTGTCTGAGACATGCACACTGGGAGTGCAGAGCCATCCTATAAGAAGCATGGCTACCCTGAAGCTGCCCTGCTGAAGAGGAAAGATGTCCTGGAGAAAGGGATGCCAGAGAGACCCAGATATTCTGTTTAAATCTTCCTAGGTCAGTTGCCAGGTGTGTAAGTGACGAAGACTTCAAGATAACTCCAGTGTCAGTCATTGTGTGACTACAAACAAAAGGCACTGTAAGTCAGAACCTTCTGTCTGAGCCCAGTCAACCTCCAGAACGATGAGAAATAACACTAACGATTAATTGCTGCTGTTTTATATTACAAAGTTTGGGTGGTTTGTTGTAAAGGTGGAGGAAACTGGAACACTTGCAGTGTTGATCCAAGTATTCAACCTGGGAAGAAATGGGACATTACAATGGAATCCCATTCTCTCTGAGGAGTGCTTGGTCCTGCCTCCATCAGATCTGCAGTCTTAAAGGAGACAATAACACATTCTCCAAATCTCAGATTTCTCATTTAAGAATGTGCATGACGACACCCTGTGAGCAGGGCTTCTGTATGGATTAAATAAGAACAAATATGGGAAACTTTAGGTACTGCAAAACACTGCATAAAATTGTGAGTTATTATTGAAATTTTTATCATGTGAAGTACTTCTCATGAGTGAGTTCACTGGGGAATTTTCAAAAACTTAGCCAAGGCTTTGTTTAATGGTTAAGGTTTTGAGGAAAGGGAGGATACTTCTGTCTACGTAATCAAATTGATATCTTCATATTTTATTGTATTTAAATTTTTTTTATAATTCCATTGATGTGTAATCACAATAGGAAGCCATTATATCTTCTCCATACTCAGGAAAATGTCAGTTATATCTAGGCATGAGATGATAAGGAAAAAGTTGTTACACTGGCAGTAGGAGCCCTGTAAAGACTTGTGGCTGAAGATTGGATGTGTTTTTTAACGAATTGTGTTCTTTAGCTGGCATTTATGTCACCATAATATAATTCCTAATGATTGTTCCATTTATCATCTTTTTTTAAAAAAAATTAAATTTAATTGTATAATTTTTTTATAGTAGCAAGAATGGATTTGTAATGATTTAACAACAATTTACAGGGCT
>NW_007726953.1:430150-459365 GCF_000696425.1 Galeopterus variegatus | reverse complement strand
TATAATTTTTTTATAGTAGCAAGAATGGATTTGTAATGATTTAACAACAATTTACAGGGCTCAGCAGTCTTAATAACCAATAATAAGAAAGACAATATGTGGCAGGTACTATCTCCGTCCACAAATATGCAAGAGTGATATTTTCTTTTTCTCTAGCTCAATTTAATTTTATTTTGAGCGCCATTTCACCTGCATGTTTTGGTGTAAAGTTAATCATACTCAATTTGTGGTTTCCTCCTATCCAGGATTGCATCTGATTTCTGATGTACTTATGTAGTCTTAAAATGTTGGGAAAGTGATGTGTTCCTTTATGTCATCTGTCATTGCTAGACTTTGCCCCTCGCTTTTGAAAGATGGCATTGCTATCTAATGCAGTGATTCTTAAACTTTAGCAGGTGTCAGAATCAACTGTAAGACTTGTTAAAACACAGATTGCTGGGTCTCACCCCCAGAGTTTCTGTTTCAGTGGGGCTATGGTAGGGTCTGAGAATTTGTCTTTATAATAAGTTCCCAGAGGATGCTGAAGCTCATGGTCCTGAACCACACTTTGAGGACCACCAGCCTTAAAATGAGAAAGTCAATCTGCCTGCTTTACTGAGTACCTCGCCTATCTTAGAGAAAGCCTTCACCACGAGAAACCCCATGGTTCTACACTAGTGATTCCAGGACAATGAGAGTAAAGGGCTGGGGAGAAGGAAGGAGTGCACTTAGATTTTTCAGTTTTAATGCACCTCAGGTCATGTTTTTATTTTATTATATTTAATTTAACTTACGTATCTATCAACTGGCTAGTTAGTTTCAGAAGCCACACACACACACACACACACACACACACACACATATACACAACCAGTAAAATGTGACCCAGATAGAGAGAAAAGCTTTGTTTTCCCTTTATCTNACACACACACACACACACACACACACACACACACATATACACAACCAGAAAAATGTGACCCAGATAGAGAGAAAAGCTTTGTTTTCCCTTTATCTATCTCTCTACCTACTCACAGAATGATTGTATACTCCAGGTTTTATTAAGAAAAAATATGTTTTTTCTAATGATTAGATCAAATGGAACTCATCTTATTACCCTTTCCTAGATCTGAAGCAACCACCTTCAAATGTGCCATCTCATTTTACTTTGTAACAGAGCAAGTGCCAGAGAAATCTTGAACAGTCTCGGTACAAATGTCTTCATCACAGAGAAATGATAAATGTTTGTGGTGATGGATATGCTAATTAGCCTGACTTAATCATCACACAGGGTAAACATGTATCAAAATATTACTCTATACCCCATAAATATGTACAATTATTATGCATCAATTAAAAAACAAATTTTAAACAAAGAAAACAAATTTTTTAATTATGTGTACTTCGGTAACTTTCTTCTTTTGAGGTGAGAAGCACTGGCCACCCCATCTGGCTGTGAGTGCTCTGTCTCCATTGCTTTCTCTTTCTCTCTCATTCTCTGAAATCTATGGGCTGCAAATTTTATAATTCCTCTCTCTACCTGCAACCCCCTTATTTATTTGGTGAGGTTTCTATGGAATCTGTTAGGTCTGTATTGTGTGGTTTACTGGTTTTAAATGTATTCTCCCTTGAGGTGTTCTGTTTGGGAGATAAATCAGAGAAAGAGGAACCGATAGTATAACTACTTCATAATGAAAATTGACAAAGTTTCCTTTTGAAAAAAAATCTAGATCTCCTCTTGGACACACACACATACAAGTTAGAGTTTCTCAGAGCTCAGTCCTAGGTCCTTTTCTTACTCTGTTTCGTCTTATCTTTAAGTTTGGTGACTGATATGTGTCATACAACTTGTGAGTATTTCAAAAAAGATCACAGAACATATAGAATCGATGTGTTCTAGAAGCACATTATTACTGAAGCAGAGCACGGACTTTGGTGCCACACATGGGTTAAATTTCTAGCTAGCCCACACTCAGACTGTGTGAACTTGGGCAAGTCACCTCACTTTGCTGCAGTAGCACAGTGTTGATAATTCCTGTGGGGTGTGAGGATTGGTCATGGATGTAAAGCACTTGGCACAGGATCTGCACAAAGAGCAAATCACAGTGGCTTGCTATCACTCCACATCCTTTCTTTCTTTTCTTTTTTTCTTTTCTGCCGTCCTTTCTTTCCTGCCACCTCTCATCTCCACAGAGATGAAAATCTTTTCTTGGCCACTAGGTGGAGAAAGCAAGCCTTCTACAGTAATTAAATTAAACGCAAGGCCAAATCATCCTGAACTAAATACTACAGAGATTCAAGGAGGAGAAAGAACATTTTTTCCTTCCTCTTCTTCAGAAATTTAGATGGCATAAACAGGCAATCTGGAGAGATGTTTGTGGGAATTTCTGAGCGTTCACAATGAAAGTGTTTGAGTTTTAAGTGTGTCATGCCTTGAGATACTAGATTTCATGCATGAACGGTCCTAGGCAAGTTATGAAGTTCAAAAAAATCTGCTTTCTAGCACCTTGTCATCCTCCATGCCCTAATCTCTCTCACCTGCATTTCAAGTAAGCTCTCATCCAGTATTCTTTTCTTTCTGAGGTACCATATAGCTACTAATCTTCAGGAACATTTGCATTTTAAAATGAAAGCCCTTGATAAGTTACCTTTCTTTAATCTGTAGTATGGGATTAACGAGGAGCTCTTATGAGGATTATTTAAATAATGCATTTGCAATCCCGTTGTAAAGTATAAGTTCTATACAAATCAAAAATTGTATTTATATTGAAGATCCCAAAAACTGTTTAGAAAGCAAGGAAAGAAGCCACTATAATAGAATTAGCATGTCATTTGCAGGCTAGGGTCTGTTGAATTCTCACATGTAGGTGGACCCCTAGCAGTTCAAATTAGCTCTTTACCTCACTGGTTCTTCCCAAGGTCAGTTTGCTACGAGGGTTCTGCAAAAAGTTAATGGAAAGATGTATATTAAATTTTAATTCTATTTTTCCATGAATGTTTTGAAGTACCCTTGTATATATTTTAAAAATTATATCTAGTGATTTCACACTTCAGGTTTTAAAAGTGCAAGAATCATTTTCTGATATTTTCTCCTTTAAAGAAATTACATGAGAAGTCCAAAGTATTCTTGGGAAAAAAAAATCCAAGTTGCAAGGACCTGAGTTGATACGAAAGTATATTGTTGAAACTTTGTTATTAAACAGTCCTAGGCCCAGGTGGTAAGTGAAAGAGGGTTTGTATTTATGGAGGTTTGTGTGCATTGTAGACAAACAAAATGTCTTGGAGATCATCCACATTCACCACTACATCCCCACCCCATACTGAGCCTGGAGGCGTTTTAGGTAAAGCCTTGGGGCTCCTTGGAGCAGAAGCTCAGGCACTGTTCCAAGCTCCATATTTCCTTGTCTTACGCTCCCCATCTCTCCCTCTAACCTGGTTTCTAAAGTCTGCTTCGTTTGTTTTTATATCTATATTTACTTTCCCAACATTGCCCCTCTGGTAAATAACTATTTGGGAGGTTAAACCCATTCTATTAATTAACATCTCCCCAAGAACTATCTCACTGGCTCCAATAATTGCAGCTATCACCTTCATTCCTGATCCAAACTTCAAAATTCCATATCATTCCAGGCAAATACCCATGATTCCCTCGAATATAAAGGTACTCAGAAAGAAACCATCCAAAGATTTTTTATTTTTACCTATACTTTCATTTACAATCACAAAATTTTCTGCTTCTCATGTAAATTATGATTTTTATGGCAAAAAAAAATCACTGCTTTATACTTTTAACAAAGTTATCCTATTTGCCTTTCTACTAGTGCTATTCACGGGCATTTCTGCTGTTGCTTTGGTTTTCCTACGTTACTTAAAGAGGGAAAAGGCAAGGGAGAAATTCTAGTTTATGTTCAGTAAATTTCCACTCTAAGACCTGAACAAAAGTTCCCACAGGCAGCCAAGAGTGTGGCTGGAGCCCTGGAATGCTATTCCATTTAAATGTGGTTTGAAATAGCACACTTATTTCCACTAAATTTACTTTTAATGCACCTCATAGAATGATAATTTGTGCATAATCTACACACACACAAAAGCATCTTAGACCTAAATATAAGATCTAAGTGTAAACTTCATATTTTATGCTTACAACATATTCTGATTCTCAATTTATAGGGCAAGTTTTCAATCACCATATTCCATAGGCATAGGACACATATATAATATTAAGTGTCTTATGTTGGGCTTCCTCCAAAGCAGGGTCTGAAGCAGATTTTAGTGCAGGCAGTTTACTGGGAAAGGCAAGAAACACAGGTAGAAGAAGGGCAGAGAGAAACATGGAAAGAAAGGCAAGCAATAAGTATTTTATAAAGCTGGTTTCCATAATGAACAACTGGAGATTAATTCTATGGAGAAACTCTGAAAATGATGCAAAATATACTCTTCAGTGATATCTGGTGAAGGATGGAGAAAATGGCATATTTATATCCCTATACCTGTCAGTTGGTTAAGAGCTTCTTGGGGAGAGATGTTAATTCCCAGCCCTTTTTTTACTCTTGCATGTGAGGTAAGTGGGTTTCAGCAGCACAAGAGCAGCTGCAGCCATTGGAAGACAGGCTGCCATGTACCAAATGATAAGAAGGTCCAAAAGGAAAGGGGAAGAGTGCTAACACACCTGCTACATCACCTTATTGGGCAAAATTGCTGCTCACATATCACACTCCATATTTATGCCTACATTTCTAGCAAATTCCCAAACTAAAAATCAATACACAACTCTTCCAAAAGAAATCTCCAGGCCCAGATGGTTTCACTACAGAGTTCTACAAAACATTTAAAAAAGAATTAGCAACAATTTTATACAATCAATTCCAGAAAATAGAAGGAGAGGGAACACTTTCCAATGCATTTTATGAGGCCACTATTATCCTATCATAAAAACCAGACAAGGAGAATACACAAAGAGAAAAATACAGACCGATATCTCTTCAGGACTTAGATTCAAAAATCCTCAACAATATATTAGCAAACTGAATCCAATAATGAATAAAAAAAAAATTGAACATCATTTCCAAGTAGAATGTATTCCAGGTGTGCGTGACTGTCTCAACATTTGAAAATCAATGTAATCCATCACATCAGCAAGCTAAGCAGAAAAAGTCATATAATCGTATTAATTGACACAAAGAAAACATTTGGCAAAATCCAAATTTCATCCAGGATAAAAATCTCAGGAAGTCAAAACAGAAGAGAATTACCTCAACTTGATAAAGAGCATCTATAAAACCCCTACAGCTAGTATCTTATTTAATAGTGGAAGACTGACTGCTTTCCTCTAAGGTCAGGAAGAAGGCAGTGATGCCTCCTTTCACCATTTATATGACATAGCACTGCAAGTTCTAGTCACTGTAATAAGGAAAGAAAAAAATTTTAGGAAAGGATACAGATTGGAATGGAAGAAATAAAACTGTCCCTGTTTGAAGATGATATGTTTGTCTACATAGGACATTCCAAGAAATATGCAACTCCCAGAATCCTAATACTAAAAATGAGTTAAGCAAGGTTGCTAAATACAAGATCAACACAAAAAAATTAATCACATTTCTATATACTAACAATGAACATGCAGACCCTGAAATTAAAAACGCAATACCATTTGCAAACATTCCAAGGAAAATGAAATACTTAGGTACACACTTAAAAAGAGGTCCAGGTTCTGTAATTCTGAAATTTCACAATGCTGTTAAAAGAAATCAAAGATGAGAACACACTGTGTTCATGTATTGGAAGACTCGACATAGTAAAGACGTCAATTCTCCCCAAATTTTGTAGGGGAAATTATTCTACCTGATATTGAGATTTACTGTACAGTGACAGTAATCAAGCCTATGTGGTACTAGTAGAGTGACAAACCCATAGATCAATAGAACAGAATAGAGAACCCATGAACAGACCCAAACAAAAATGCTCAACTTATTTTTGAACAAAAGTGCAAGGTAATTAGGTGGAGGAAAGAGTCCTTTTGACAGAGAGCACAGAAGCAATCAGGCATGCACAGACCAAATGAAAAAAAAAAAAAAAGATCATGGACATAAAGGCAAAATGTAAAACTATGAGCAGATAATAAAGATTATTCCTCTATTTTGTGCTGTCACTTTTTCTGTCAACATTTTAGTTTAACTTCTTTTGAGAAGCAACATAGAGTTATGGCTAAATACATGAGTTTGCATCAAATGTGTGGATTTGCCTCAAATGTGTGGTGGACTGGCGTCCATGCATTGTGGCTCTTCCACTCACCAGCTCTGTGACTGAATATGTTTCATAAATTCTCTATCTGCTGTTTTCTGATCTGGGAGATGGGAATAATAATAACAGCCCCTACCTCAAAGGGAAGTTAGAAGAAACAGTACCTGATATATGGTACGAAATCTATGTGTTAGTAACTGTTTTCTAATATTTAATTTTGAATAATCTTTTACATTATTTATAAGAAGAATGTTTCCCAACCCATCTGCTAAAGGCCTGTAAATTGAAAGCAATAACCATCCTGCATTTTGATCACTTGCATACCCAAGCAAGCAAGTTGGATGCTTTTTCCAAGGAAAGCTGTTTCCAATCCTATTTTGCCCATGAAGTAACATATTTGACTATTACGAAAAGATAATAGACACCCATCTGAGCTCTCAGCTTGATATAAATAGTAGAATTGGTTTGAAACAGAAAGCAAAGTGGATATATAAAGCAAATAAAAGATAATATAATTACGTGCAAAGATGAGAAAAATACCAACAACAATGGTACATTAAAATATAGGTCATTTCTCACTCAAATAGGAATTGATTTCTAAATTTTATTTATTTATTTTATTTATTTATTTATTTTTGTCTTTTGTCTTTTTCCGTGTCTGGCAACGGATCGCAACCCTCAGTGTTGCCCCCATACCGGACCGGGGACCGGCAACGGGATTGCAACCCTCGGCGTTGCCCCCGCGCCTCGCTCAGCCAGTGAGTGGGAACCGGTCTGTATGTGGGATCCGAACCCTCGGGCGGGAGTGCCACCGCGCTTCCCAAGCGGCGCACTTATCCAGTGCGCCACCGGGCCGGCCCTAATTTCTAAATTTTATAATGCAAAACATGTAGCCCCTAAATTCAACATTGTCTTCCTAGTTCTGAAGAAATTTTGTTTTTAGATTAGAGATTTGCTTCCTGAAGTAACTTGTTCTTTTCAGTATCCATCAAAAACTATGAGAAAATATAATTTATTCTTATCACATGGTCACCTTCAAATGACTATTCATCAATGCATTTGGAGGTGTTATTTCACACTTTCTTTGCCATCTATTCAGGCAAAATGTATGCCTTGATTTCAAGAATATTCTGAAAGTTAAAGGTAAATTCCTATTTGTATTTTTTATATGCAACCTAATGCCTGATCCTTGGTTGATCAGGATCCTTGGTGGTCTCTTTGGGATTGGCATAGTATTTCTTTTTCTAAAATGCTGACAAGTTTCAAAATTATCTCTGCATTTATTTCTGCTTAGAAATCTTTTATTCTACCCACCTATACTGTTATTATTACTAGTTAAAAACGAGACTATTTTGTCTTTTTTTTTTTTTAGTTTGTTCTATATGTGTGCCACTTTGGTTTCTTCCAGACATGTCAGATTTGACATCAAGTTGACAGTAACTATTTTATTGGGTTGTTAGGCCTTGCTCCTACCGCAATCACAAGACTGAGCTAGATTATCTGCTGTCAATTTGACCCCACTACTCTCTAAGGCTAGAAATCATATTTCCCAGAATCCTTTGTCACATATAGTTCCAGGTTGGTGTTTGCCAATGAATGAAACTTGTGTCTGATTTGAAAGGTGGGAGAGAAACAGAAACCATTATTTTCTGCAGACAGGTGCGGCCAGATGTGGCCCACTTTGCAGAGCAGATGAGAGCTTCTCAGTGATTCTTGAGAGTTGTAGTCATCTCTAGGCAAATGCTGGATGATCACTAAATCTGGTGCTTCAGGCTGAAATTTTCAGTGTCAATTCCTTCAACTTTTGGTGACAGCTCCCCTGGCCTTCCATAGTAGCCTCCCTGACTGTCACGCTTCTGTCATATAAGCTCCTAGTTCTATACTAAATCTGTTGTACCTGAAATACATAGAGTAATTCTGTTTTCTTCATTGAACACTAACTGACACAAGGAAATTATTTAATGCCTTGAAAATAATATCCCAACCGTTTCCAAGAGTCCTCATCAAGTATCCCAGCTGAGTTTATAAAAACCTTTTCTGCCACATAGCATCTGCCCTGATGTTCTTCTCTTGGGGATACCGCATTTCTCCCAAGATTGTCAATGATGACCATGCAAAGTTTGCCATCTCCAGAGATATGTAGACTGCTGAGAATGACATCTTGAAAACCCATGAGACACCAAGGCTAAACAGTAATCCATGCAGAAACAGGAGGATGCTACTGTTCACCCCATTTAGTGTAAAACTTCAACACTTAAAAATCAACAGCACTACCATGTCCAACTGTTCCAGAGTCACTCATGATAACATCACCTTTGAATTCTGTCTGCTACCCATTTCTCTTTTTTGGGTTCAACATGTTTCTGTAGAAATACCATACTGTGTTCCCAACATTATCTCTTTAGCAAACTGCCCATTCCAATTCTGCCACCTTGGAAAACTACCACACATAGTGGCTTTAGTCAGATTTGCCATGTAAGTCTTCTCTGTGTGGCTAGACATGTATGTATCATAGCACTGGGCAGAACTTAATCTCAGTTGGCGACTCCACTGTGTGAATATGGATTATTGATTATTTTGACTGCAGTGTTTAGAAAATGCAGGGGCAATAGTGAAAAGAAACCTGAAACCTGCTTCTCTGATTTGACATAACGGTTAAGACTAGAAGCTTTAGAGCCAGACTACCAAGGCTTGAATGCCACCTAAACCATCTATTGTTTATGTGTCTTGGATGAGTTAATGTGTGTTTATCTATGAAACTTATAGAATAATAGTATTGATGTAGTAAAGTTGTTATGAGGACTGTCTAGGTTATAATGATACTTCTTTGCATTCACATCAAGTAACTTCAGCAAAATCCTTTTGTATGACTGCATTTCAGAATCCTCAAATGAAAGTTCTAATAGCCCAACTCTCACATTCTGTGGATCTATGTGTATTTTATTTATCAATTATGGCTTTGATAAAATTGAAAAACAAGAACGGGCAAGACTGATTTTATCCAGGGCCAAGGCAAGCCACATTGGAATCATTAATCGCTTCACTGAACTTTATGCTGGGCAGTAAATTCTGAATGCAGATATTAAGTAGTGAAGGAGGAGGAGGAGGAGGAGCAGGAGGAGAGGAAGTGGTAGTAATGGTAGTAGTAGTAGTGGAGGAGGAAAAAAGATCCAAGTCCCTCAGCTGAGAATGCCCTGGGGAGTTAAGTGGCATGTAAAACTTCTCACTACAAGTCATCCTCCAACCTTGCCTACAATCACTGCAAGAAGGACCTCAGAATTCACTTCTCCCTTCAGCTCCCAGGTTATGTGGATGCTTCTGATCATTGGACTGCATCTTGAGTATCACTGCCCTAGACTCTGAGCTTGGATTATTAGCTTTCCAGGAAAGCTACATCAAATAATGCCCTAAATATAAAGATGTAGAACATTGTTCTCCCATGGTTGATCACAACCCAATTCAGAGCACCGTCATTGTAAAAATCAGTGGGAGAAATGTGTACAGAATCTTGAAGGACAAGTAGAGTTTCAAAGCATGGACGAAGGGATGAGGAAAGAGCGGTGGTGGACTTGCTGAAGGGGAAAATCGGACAGGAAAGCCTGGCTGAAACCAGATGTTGACTTTTAGTATACCCCCGGGCCCTGGGTCGACAGAGCAGAGCATGCCTGTATTCAACAAAGCATGTGACTACTCGCTATTCACACTAATCAAGTACTAATCAGAATCAGTACTAAGAGAATCCTTTTTGTGGCCATATTTTATATTTATAAACAGAAAGAAAATTTTCATTATTTAACTGTTTAGGTTTTATTTTATATTTAAGTATTAGCATCAATTTTAAACATATTTTACTGTACTAAAAAGTTCAAAGATACAACAAAATGTTCCTGTCTTATTGATTTCTTGCAAGCTGCTAATAGACAAGAAGGTCAGGAACTATTTTCGAATGTCATGTTTCAAGAGCATCATCCAGATCTTAAAACATGTAGTCATCTTGGGTGCTTTCCCCTGTCCCCCACAGTCAGTAGCACAAGTGCATTTTTTGTTACTATTATTATAAACATTTATGAGGATGGTAACATCTTGCAGCCTTAGTTTATTCTTCTTCACCCTAACACCACCCCACAGATTCCTGGTTCTGTGTCTAGGCCTCTTGTAGCAGACCTATGATATCCTCTGTGAAATTTGCACAAAGATTAAAAAGTACTCTACTACTGGCTAATGTGAAAAACATAAAAATTGGGATGCAGGCTTTCTTAGAAAACTTTCCTTCTCCCAAAGATGGGTGAAAAAATGACATGGGCTGAAGAAGAGGAAGGAGGGAGGGGCCAATTAAAGAGGAAAGCATAAAATCGAGAAACCCGGAGTCTCCTCCAGATCCTCCTCCA
Source organism: Galeopterus variegatus (assembly GCF_000696425.1). Lineage (NCBI taxonomy): Eukaryota > Metazoa > Chordata > Mammalia > Dermoptera > Cynocephalidae > Galeopterus > Galeopterus variegatus. Next base: position 448,758 of record NW_007726953.1, on the reverse strand, counting down.
GAAAGAACACTGACCTGACGCTGTAAAAGCTTAGGTGTCCTCCTCCCTGCCCCCTGCCCCTGTGAGGACCACCAATCACCATCAGCAGGTCCCTCCTTTCAGTCACCCAATCTGGAATGGCTCTCCCAGTCTGTCTTTTCTATTCCATGGGGATGTCCTTCTTGCCAGTCCAAGACACACATAAGCACTCCTCAATGGAGGGATGGTGTGCTAGATATTTCCAACTTACCCCTCCAGATCCACTCTTCACCTTCTCCACCTTCACTTGTCCAGGGAGACTGCCCGAAGGTGCACGCACTCAAGGCTCCCTTGACTTCTGCCTCCTGGTTGCGTGCACAGACACCAGCAGAAGACAGGAGAGTGCCGGGGTACGTGTCCCTCTTGCTGCCTCGCTGCTGTGTCGTGATGGAGTGGCTGTGGCTTTCTACTGAAGATCACATCTTCCGGTAGACAGCCCATACTCTCTGGGATCTGAAAACCTCTTTGGTAATGACTCTCCACTGCTTCTAGCCCTGGGGAAACTGCAAGATTCCCTGCCAGTTTATCTTAAACTGGAAAATAACTTTGACTAACACGGGCAGGGATTTAGGCATCTTTAAAGGCTAAGATAGTGGGAAAAGAGATTCTCATCCTTGGTCAGTGTGGAAATAGTCCCTTGTAGCTTGGCGTCCCAGCCAGTGGAAAGGAACATTTACAGTTCATCAGATGGATACATTCCTTCAGAATAAAATATGTGTAGGGCATTATCTAGACTCTGGGTGTAGGGAGTGCAGAAGGTTGATGAAATTTTAAAAATCACGTGTGTGATTCTAAGGGCCTTAAAATCTAGAGGAAGATAAATATGTGTGTATGGAGTGATGTGTGTGCGAAATAAGGTATGGAATGAATGTAGAAGTGGGTGGCTGCACCTGGAAAAGGACAGGTAAATTGCTTATTATGCAGCACTTCTGCGTTACCCATCAGGACAATGGTTACACATTAGGTGCTATTTAAACGTCCCATCCTGGTGCTATTGGTGGTGTTTAAAGAGACCTTTTATGGGCAGTGAGCTCTGGGACAGACGAACTAGAAGAGGCATTTCCTAATTTCATCCCAGGAGTGTGGCTGATGGGAACTCTTTTACAGATCTTGGTCCAACAAGAACAGGATACTTGGACTATTTAGAGACAGAAGAGGGAGGAAAGGGGAGAGGGAAGCCAAGATAATTTGTTAGTGTTACTTTTGAAAATCAATACCAATTACTACAAAGCTTCTCTTCTGGAAGGAAATAAAAACTTGTACAGGCAAGGTGCCATAGGAAAAAAAATTGATTTGAAATGTCTAACTTCCCTGTTTCTTAACACTTCTCCGGAAATTTACTCCTCTCCACCACAAATTTTACCCAATCTTTATTTCTTTCATTCTCCTTCTCATTGGCTCCTCTAATAGAAGAAAGTTGTTACTTTCTTCTAAAATTAAACCAATGCTCTACTTATTACTTAATCAGGTACCTACTTCCTCTTTCTTTCATCTTCAATGTCTCGTTTTCATCTATAACATATCCCAGTCTTTTCTATTCCAGAAGGACTATTTCCTTAATGTTCCTTGGTGTCATCCCATAGTCCTGAACTATGAAATGATTTCTGTTACTATTAAGACATATTCACTTATTCATTTGATAATTACTTATTGATCAGTTACTATGTTCCAGGCACTGTCATAGACACTGGAAATGCAGGGAAAAAGAGACTATACATAAAAAATAAATATGAGTAAGGTAATTTCAGAAAGAGATGCATGCATTTAAGAAAATAGACAGGGTAATGTCATGAGGAGTGACAGGCAGGGGTAATGGAGCTACATTAGCTGGGACTCTTGGGGAAAACCCCACTGAGGAGGTGAAACTTGGGCTGATACCTGAGTGAGGAGAAGGAACCAATCTTGCGGCAATCTGGAAGAACAATGTTCCAAGAAGCACATGTCCGCATACCTGAGACACATACACCTGCATATACATATCTGCATATACATATGAACACATACAAAGACACATCCACTTGCCTGTACATATGAACATACACATATATAGAGATATATATTTTCATTTTGACCTTGAATGTCCAGTACTACATGTTAAAGGACTTCCTTCTTAGTACCATTTGGCCTGGTACTGTGTTTCCATGATAACTTAAGATAGAGACTAGTCTGGTTTACTCATCTTGCCATTTGCCTGATTTTTTGTTGCCCAGGGGGAGCCTATGGGAGCTGGGGTAATGCATGTCACTGGCCAAATCTCCAAACAGACATTCTAGAAAAGACTATATAGGAAATGTAAAATCCTCTCTAACCTCCAAACTGATAATCCATTGCCAACTTCTTTCTCTCTTAATCCCCACTAGCATGAAAACTTATATTACTGGATAGGAAGGTAAGGGCCCTTTAAGGGAAAAATAGGAAAAATCAGTCTGACTCTCTACACTTCCTCTTAACTCTGTAATCCCTGGAAGATATGCTTCCATTCTCCCTTTTGATCTCTTGTCATCTGGTGATATATGATCTATAAGCACTGAAAGATTCAAGTTATTTCATTGTCTTGGCAGGAATGGTATTCCTTGTGTCTCCTTCCTTCTATCCAACTTCAGTAGATCAGATGTTATTTTAAAATGCATTGGTTTTATCTTTCAGAAGAAAGGTGAATTCAATTATTCTAAGACAAGAAGGTATTGCAGAAAAATGCAGAAGTTCAGGGCATCAGTTGTCAAGAAATATGAACTAGAATATGAACTAGAATAGCTTGGGTTTTTGATCTCTGCCTGCTGATTAAGCTGGAAACCCAAAATAGCTCTCATAATACCATCTGTGACCTCTTCAATCCCTTAGCTATTTTTTTTTTACTCATGCCATGCTACTCCAATTCTCTCCTTGAAGGTCACCAGTGGCGAATGACCTTTTAGTTAACAATGTCCAATGGTTATTTAACAATCCCATCTTCAACCTTTCAGCAGCATTTGATGCTGTCAACCCCCCTTAGCTACTTGCAGTTCTGGTCTCTTTGTGCAGTAAATAGTACTGCTCTGCTTGCCTTTTGATTTCCCAGAATCTTCCTTTTAATTCTCAGTCCTGATTTTTCTGCTACACCATCTCATTAATGAGAAGGTGCACTGTTTTTCTCTCTCTCACCATCAGTGACGTCAACAACCACCTCAATGGGATTAGCCCCAAAGTCTTAATCTGTAACCTTAACCACTCTTTCAAGACTAAGCCCTATCTTGTCAATTGTTTGCTGATATTTCCTACAAGATATTGCCACCTTGTCCATTTCTGGCCCAGCTCCATGAGGCCCCCAGGCTGGACAAAGGATCAGGGTCCTTGTGAAAGAAGTGCCCTGGCTTGAGCCTGGTATTCCCACACTTAGATTTTCCATGACTCCTCTCCCCTTTCACTTTCTTGAACTCACTTTACTTGATCTCTCCCATGCTTACTTTGTTTGATGTGCTAATCTGTGGCTTCTTTCCCTCCTGTGCCTCTTTAGAATTCTGGTTATTATCTCATCTCTTTACTATAGGTGGACACTTCCATGATCAGTCTTTCAGGTAATATTCCCAGTAAGCTCACCTCTTTCCACCACTGTAGTAGAAACATCTATCCCCTTTAACAGAACCTAGGTTGTAATTAACATGTTTAGCATTATCTTTATCTCAAACCCAAATGCGTGTTTGTATTTTTCATTCTGCTCATGGTGTCAATATGCTCACAGTCTCTCTAAGGCAAAACCTAATTCACCTTTGACTTCCCTTTCCTTCATCTCGAATAAACATTCTATTAGCCAAATTCTGTTAGTCACTTTTCTTTCCAACTTCTGATCCCCTATCCCCACTTCCAGCTGTGAAAATCCCTAAATGCCAATCTTAGATACCAATTAAAACAGTGCAGACTTTTTTGATAACAGTGGTCAGAATTCAGTGTAGTCTAACTAGAAACATACATTGTTTCTTGCATTTTAGCTAATTATAAGACAACCAGATTACTAGCTCATGAAGTAAAAAACTAGGGACTTGTAACTCTTTTTTTTCTTTTTTGGTCCTTCAGTATCATTTATCTATAAAATAGCAACACAACAAAGAGTTATAAATTGATTATTTAAAATGGTGTCCCACAGCTTTTGGTACATTGAGCATTAATTGAACGAAGCATAAGCCTCTCTAGCTACGTTAAGCAGAAAGTGATTTAATACAGAGAATTAGGTTGGATCAAAAAACAGCAGAAGGACTTGTACCTTTGGCTGTGCCACAAATACCTCCCCGAACACCATGTGGGATCGGCCCACCGGGGCAGCTGTAACTCTGTCAGGAAGCCACTAATGAAACTGTGAGCTCCAAAAGCAAACCAACCTGACCAGGTCTCAAGGGTCAGGAAGCCCTGCGCTGTCATGCCTACTAGATATCTACTGGAAAAAAAATGAATGCCCTATGTCTTGCCTCTTGACTCTCATAAAGAGTGAATTTTGATGCTATTGAAAAAAACAAACAAATGACAACAACAAAAACCCAGTGTTATTTCAAGTATGTCTCTGCCTCATTTTTGTGTTCCAGATCTCATGGAAGTGAGTCTGATTTGTGGAACCTAAAGATGATCTGGAAATGTAACTATGAAGGAGTCAGAGAAATGAATTTTTGGCTGGTCGGCTCTGTAGTTCAGTGAGGCACATGAGAAGAAAAATATTCTTGTTGGAAGCCAGTCTCCCATATCCAGCACAAATGTTTTTAAAGAACATTTTTTTTTTTTTGCTGATTGCAAAATTAATAGTTTTATTATTGAAAAATAGTAAGCTGCGAAAAGTATAAAAAGAAAATTTTTAAACTTTATATTGAGAACATTTTGATATTTATATTTTTCATCAATTTAAGAAAAATTTTGACATTAAGGGATCCTACATTTGTTATTTTCAAAGGCCTGTGCAAGCTTGGGATTAATGTTAGGGATAGAAAAAAACGATTTTGGTGCCTCTTTTCATTCAATCTACATTGTACTTCAAAATGTCACTTAGAAAAAATTCCAATTTTCAATTTACCTGAGTCTCCAGATGTAAGTCAGAGCAACAACAGCCAAATGGTCTCCAATGGTTTTTGTTCTATATTGAATTAGATTTATAGCCTAAAACTTTTGTTTTCTTTAATTTTGCTTTGCAAAGTACCACTTTTTTTTCCTGCTACCAAGTACAGAAACATATTAAATGATCTAAATAATATAATATATTTTCAATAGGCATATATAATAAATAGATGATGTCTGGTGTATTGAAAAATTAATATAGGAAGTCTGTTGCCTGAACTAGAGATGGTTTGGGATTTTTCAAAATGAAATTGTAAAAAGTAGAGTTCAAAAAACTTACCATAACCAAACCCAATTTTCTAATCTTTTGATTTACATTTCCCCCCCTGCAAAAAAAATTGCTGCAAATATTTGTGAAAACAATGTTCCCATTCCATCAGTATGAACTGTATAAAAATAATGTATTTGAAGAATCTGGCATTAATGAATATCTCTGGATAATCACACTGATTCTACCACAATCAACGTGAAAAATCTGATGTATTTTAAAATGGGTTGAGACAATGAAGCATTTATTAGTCCTCTATACCACAGGGGTAGAGGGGAGGTGGGGGGAGGTGACCTGAGGAAAAAAAGCCTGGAATACTTGCTTTCTCAAGCTATCTTCTTGTTCTTTTTCAGAAATTAAATTGCATGCCACCAGCATTCCAAAGCAATGATAGATTGTCCAAGGTAGGAGAGTATTTTGGACTAAATTGTGTCCCCCAAAATTTGCATGTTGAACTCCTAATCTCCAGTACCTCAGAATGCGTCTGTATTTGGAGATAAGGCTTTAAAGAAATAATTAAATTAAAATAAGGGGTTTAAGGTGAGTCCTAATCCAATCTGACTGGTGTTCTTATAAAAAGTAAAAATTAGATTACACAGTGAGGGTAACCAGGGATGTGTGTGCATAAAGGAAAGGCCATGTGAGGACATAGCAGGAAGGCAGCTGTCTTAGTTCAGGATGCTATAACAGAGTACCATAAACTGGGGGACGTATACAACAGAAATTTATTTTTCACAGTTCTGGAGGCTGGAAGTCCAAGATGAAGGTGCTGGCAGATCTGTTGCCTGATGAAGGCAGTCTTCCTGGTTTGCGAACAGCAGTCTTATTGTATCTGCACAGGGCTGAGAGAGAGACTGATCATCTCTCTCATGTCTCTTCTTATAATGGCACTAATCCCATCAATGAGGTCTCTACCCTTATGACCTAATTACTTTCAAAGTCCATTACTCCAAATATCATCATCTAGAGGATTTAAGCTTCAACATATGAATTTTGGGGAGATACAAATATTCAGTTCATACCAGGGGTCATCTGCAAGCCAAGAGAAGCCTTAGAAGAAACTACCTTCCCACACCTCTTAGACTTCCCACCTACAGAACTGTGAGGAAAAACAAAAAAATTCTATTGCTTAAGCCACTCAGTCTGTGGTATTTTATTATGGCAGCTCTAGAAAACTAGGGAGAACAAAAGTAAAACTCATAATTTAAACAAATAAGTTTGATACTCTATTTAGTGTAGAAAAGTGGTTCTCAAGTAGAGGTGATTTTGCCTCTCGTAGGGGACACTGAGAAATGTCTGGAGACATTCTGATTGTCACATTCAGCAGGAGGGAAGTTCTACTGGCACATACAGCACAGAGACCAGGGATGCTGCTAAACATCTTACAATGCACAGGACAGTCTCCCTTCACCCTTCTTCCTCACCTGCCCTGGGACCAAAGAATTATCCAGCCCCAAATGTTAATGGTGCTGAGATTGAGAAACCCCACAACACTGGCATGAATTTGCCTGACAGGTTTCTGATTTGGAAGTAGGGAGCTTTAACTTTTTTCTTGCTGATCGAGTCTATAAAGTCATTTGGGCACCAATTAATTATCTTGTTATCTAGCAAACGCTTTCACTACTGATCTTCATCAGGCCAGTTGACCTCACGTGTGATGGACAAACTGGACTGTGGACTTTCCACTTTACAATTAGCAGAATGAAAACATTTCGCTCCTTCTCATCTCACAAAACACAGAAGGCAGAAACTCGTATGTCAGAGGTATCTCCCTTTCAAGATGAAGGAAAAATAGACTCACTCTTTTGACCGCAATCCTTTTCTCTTCTTCCTTCACTGTCATCTGTATCAAGTTACCAAGGAAGAGCAAGAAAGGTAATGATCTTCCTACCTGAGAAGCTGAATTACTACAAGTATGCTCTATTGCCCCAAGATAAACTTGGACTTCTGCACTGGAACTGGCAAGAAACCAGCAAATAGAAATGAGCTTTTTCTCTAATTGAATCTAGAGGACATTCTAGAGCCAGCCAGTATTAAAACTGCCAGGAGTCATCTGCTTCCAATTTACTAAATTGGGTTTTAACCAGGGACATAGTGGTTGTTTTGCCATCCTCTCTCTCAAATCCAGCAGTGTCAGTATAAATCCTGAGGTTGGGGTATATTTTGAGGTTGGGGATGCCCACTGACTTGATTTAGCAGGGAAATGAGGGGTATCACAGCTGCTTGCCCCAGGCTCCATTTTCCTTCCCACAGCTATCACACTGGTATTTAGGAAAAGGAAGTGAAGATTAAACATTACAATTAAGAAAGAAAAATTCTCTTAATCCTGGAGTAGGTAGAAGTATATCAACTAATATGATTTGCTGTCTTCTTCTGGGAAGTAATTAGCAGTCCAGAGAAAATATTTGAGCAATTTTCTGGTAGACTTAATGAGATTTAAGATTTTTTCTGGGGAGTTGATTACCCATCCACACAGCAAACTCTTAGTCAAATGTTAAAAAGTTTTAACTAGACATTTCTTTACTACTTCCTTTATTTCCTATAAAAATGAGAATTTTGACTTTGTGTAGAATCTATTACTTGGCAGCAAATTTGAAATAAAACTTTGACCCTTGCTTGTTATCAATTTTTCTTAAAATTTTTCATATTAATACTCCACCCACCCACCCCCAAAGGTGACTGTCATCCTGCCATAGATTGGAAAGAAGGAACAGGGAGCTACAGAAACATAGCAAGGTTCTCACTGACAGCACTTTAGAAAACACCCAGGGAGGTTTCTGCCTCCAACCATGGTGGAGTAACTGATATTAAATTTATTTTCTCACTGTAAATAACTAGAAAACTGGGGAGAGTCAGAAAGCAAACAAGTGTTTTTAGATATTGGAAAACAGACAATACAGACTGTGATTCTTGAGTAAAGGGAGAGAAACAATGTGAGACCTGATTATCCCAACTCTGTGACTAGAGGCATATACTGAACAACGGTGCAGGGAAAGGCAAACCCAAATTTAGCACGAAAATTTCACTAAATTGAAGAGGCAGAGATTAATTAGCAGAAACTGAAGTAATTAGAATGTATGAAACAATATAAAAGATAGTAGATTTTCATTGTGTCTTTGGCTGAATATGTGCTGTGCATTCATGAGGCAAGACTCCACAAGGCTGGACAAAGAAAAAGGGATCTGTAAGCTAAACAATATCCAGTGCTCACTTACAGCTAAAAATCATTTGAGTTCTGACTAGTCAGAGTACTTTATTGAACATCTGAGACATTCAGGAGAAACTGCCAAAAGTCATACCTTAGTAGGTGTGCTAAAGTATCCCCAGAGTAAATTCTACCAAGACAAAATGCTAACAAAGCTCGAAAAAAACTTGAAAGGATTACACTGCTCTGCAAGAAATCTAACTGCCTGCCAAAACATGACTCAAACACTCTTTAAAGGAATGTTCTTTAAAATCAGACACTTGACAATGCAGCATTTATAATGCCTAGCATCCAATAAAAAATTACTAGAAAGATGGAGAAACAGAACAGTGTAAGCCATGACCAGGACAAAAGTCAATCAGTAGAAACAGAATTCAAATGAAGCTCCCAGGAAGTTCCATGGAGAACTGTCATTATTTAACCTGTCTGGTAACTCTCTGGAAATACCCACTCTCAGAACTTATACTCACTTGACTCAACTCAGGGCTGACTCAGTGTGATCAGATTTCTCTACACAATATTTGTTTTAAAAAATTAGCAAAAATTATTTAACATTACAGCTGCCTGAGGTAGTGAAAACAATAAAGGACAAATAAGAGGACAATCAAAAACTTAAGAGGAAAAGCTAGGAAATGAAATTTTCAAGGGGCTTTGAAAAGTTCTGACATGAGCTGGGATGCTAAAATGCTGTGTGCATACATAGGTCTGTGCACATGCCCAGAAAGAGAGAACGCCTAATTTCTCCATCTGAGGATCTATGCAAGCAGAGAATAAAGGCTAAGGTAGAGTGCTAGACTGCCTGCTAGAGCATTGAAAGCATGCCCAAACACACACTGAGTCCCTGGGCAAAGGCTGAGAGACTTATTGGTTGAAAGCATTTAAGGAAATCTCTGTCTAATCCTTCATTGACAATTAGAAAACTAAGCAGAGAAATTAGTGGCCACACATAAAAAAAGAATATACACTTTATGGAATTACTTCAGGAAATTCATTAAATAAACAAACAAAGAAACAGCAACACAGCAACAGCGTTATATTATTAAAATATCTAATTTTCAACAATAAAAAAAGTATACTTGGAGACAAATAGATCTGGGTTCGTTTGCCCACTGTGACACATATATGACCTACAATAAACTGGAGACATGTAAAGAAACAGGAAAGTATCTCCCATACAGAGGAAAAGAAGCAGTCAATAGAAATTGTCCCTGGAGAAACCCAGACTTTGCATTTGCTAGCTAAAGCTTTTAAATCAGCTGTTGTAAATATGTTTAAAGAACTGAAGGGAAGTATGAGAACAGCATCTCACCAAGTAGGAAATGTTAATAAAGAGATGGAAATTATAAAAAGAACCAAACAGAAATTCTCAAATTGAAGAGTACAATAACTGAAATGAAAAAAATCAGTGAAATCACTGGAGAGGTTCAACAGTAGATTTTAGCAGGCAGAAGAAAGTGCCAGTGAACTTCAGAATACAGAATAGATCAATTGAAAATACATACTCTTAGAAATATAAGGAAAAAAATGAAGAAAATAAACAGAGCTTAAGAGATCTATAGTACCAACATATGCAAAATAGTAGTCCTATAAGATAAGGAGGGAGAAAAAGGAACAGAAAGAATATTTGAAAATGTAATGACTGAAAACATCTTAAATTTGATGAAAAACATTCATCTGCACATGCGAGAAACTCAATGAATGTTTAATAGAATAATTCAAAGAGATCAGCACCTAGAAACATTGTTATAAACTACTGGTAAGGAAAAAGAGAGAACTTGAAAGCAGCAAGAGAGAAGCAACTCATCACAGAAAAGGGATCCTCAATAGGATTAACAACTGGCTTTTCATCAGAAGTCATGGATGCAGGAATGTAGCATATTCAAAGTGTCAAAAGAAAAGACTGTTAACCAAGAATATTATATCTAACAAAACTATCCCTGAAAAATGAAGAAGAAATTAACACATTCTCAAATAAATAAAAATCTAACAGTGTTCATCATCAGTAGACCTTCCCTGCAAGAAATACTAAAGGAATCTTTCAGGCTGAAATAAAAGATCAGTAAACAGTAATTTTAATCCACACCAACTAAACAAGAGCACCAGTAAAGGTGAACACATAAATAAACATATAAAGCAGAATAAGTGTAGTTTTGTTTGCAACTTTTTGATTCTTCTGATTTAAAGCACAACTGCATAAAGTAATGATCATAAAACTGCAATGACAGACTTAGTGCATAGAGTTAAAATTTGTATGGAAATTATAGCACAAAAAAGGTGAAGAAATGAAGATATATTTGAGCACAGTGTTCACATATTATTAAAATTAATTTAATATTAATTCAAACTAAATTGTAGAACAAAAAAAGACATAAAACATTTAGAAAACAAGAAACAAAATAGCAGATATAAATACTACATTTTTTAAGAACATTATATATAAATGTATTAAACACTGATCATAATGCCGACTGACAAAATGGATAAAACAAAACAAGACATGATCCAGCTATATGCTGTCTACAAGACACACACTTTAAATTCAAAGACATAAATAAGTCAAAAATAAAAGAATGGAAAAAGATGTATCACACAAACAATACCTCAAAGAGCTCAAGTGTCTATAATATCACACAAATCAATGTTAAAGCAAAAATTGTTACTAGTCATGAGGAAATTTGACAGTGGTGAAAGAATCAATCCATTGGAAAGATACAACAATCATAAGCATGTATGAATGTAACAACAGAGCCCCAAAATGCCCGAAGCAAAAACTGATAAAATTGAAAGGAGAAATAGACAATTCAACAATAATAGGTGAGAGTCAATGATCTCACTTTCAATAATAGTTGAAAAAATAGACAAAAGTAGAAGACTTGACAGCACTACAAACCAATAGACATTTGTAGAAAACTTGACCCACAGCTACAGATATACTTTCGTCTCCAGTGCATGCAAAGCATTTTCTTATAAAGACCAAATGACCATATGTTAGGCCATAAAAGAAGCCTCAATAATTTTGAAAGATTTGAAGTCATACAAGTTTGTTTTCTAACCATACAGAATGAAATTAGGAATAACAGAAAGAAATTTGAAAAATTCACCCACCTGTGTAAATTAAACCATACTAAATAATTAATGGATCAAAGAAAAAATTGCAAGGGATATCATAAATTAATTTGAGATCAATAAAAACTAGAACAAAACATACCAACACAAATGCAATACAGCTGAAACAATGCTTACAAGGAAAACTATAGGTGTAAATACCTATTTTTTTAATAAAAAGAGAAAGATCTCAAATCAGTTGCCCAAACTTGCACCTTAAGAAACTTTGAAGACAGAGCAAAGAAAACCTAAGAACCAGGAGGAAAATAATAATAGAGTAGAAACTAATGAAATAGACAATAAAAAGCTCAATGGGCAAATTCAATGAAACCAAAAATTTGCTCTTTGAAAAAAATGGCAAAATTGACAAACCTTCAGCTACACTGGCAAAAAATAAAAAGAGAAAGTACTCAAATTACTAAAATTATAAATGAAATTCTGGATATTGCTATTCATCTTATGGATATGAAAAAGGATTATAAGGGAATATTATAAAAATTTGTATGCCAAAAAATAAGATAGCCTGTATGAATAGACACATTCAGAATAAAAATTACACAAACTACCAAAACTGACTTAAGAAGAAATAGAAAACCCATGGCTAATATCATATTGAATGGACAAAAATTTGAGGCTTTTCCTCTAAGATCTGGCACAAGACAAGGATGCCCACATTCACCACTCTTATTCAACATAGTACTAGAAGTTCTAGCCTGTACAATAAGGCAAGACAAAGCAACAAAAGGCATCCATAAGAAAGGAGGAAGTCCAACTATTGCTATTTACAGATGACATGATACTACATACAGAAAACCCTAAGAATGCCACCAAAAAATCACTGAAACTAATAAGTGAATTTAGTAAAGTGGCAGGATATGAAATCAACACACAAAAATCAATAGCCTTCCTATACACCAAATATGAAATAGCCAAAGAAGAAATAAGGAAAGTAATCCCATTCATGATATCTACCAAAAAACATTAAATACTTGGGTGTAAATGTAACCAAGGAGGTGAAAGACCTCTACAAAGAAAACTATAAAGCATTGGTGAAAAAAATAGAAGAGGACACAAATAAATCAAAAAGATATCTCCTGTTTATGGGTTGGAAGAATTAACATCACCAAAACCTCCATATTACCCAAATCAATCTACACATTCAGTACAATCTCTATCAAAATACCAATGACATTCTTCACAGAAATAGAAAAAAAGGTCTTAAAATTTGTATGAACAACAAAAAGCCCCATATAGAAAAAGCAATCTTGAATAAAAGGAACAAAGTTAAAGGAATCACATTTCCTGATTTCAAAGTATAGTATAAAGTTATGGTAACCAAAACAGCATGGTACTGGCATAAAAACATACTGTTTAAAGGAATAGAAAAGAGAGCCCTGAAATAAATACATGTACTTATAGCCAACCAATTTTTAACAAGTTGCCAAAAAAATGTAATGGGAAAAGTACAGCCCCCTCAATAAGTGGTGCTGGGAAAACTGGATATCCACATGCAGAAGACTGAAACTAGACCCCATCTCTCACCATACACAATAATCAACTCAAAATGGATAAAAGACCTAAATTTAAAACCCAAAATTATGAAACTACTAGAAGAAAACATAGGGGAAATGCTACACAAAATGGGAGTAGGCAGCACTTTTTTGAGTGAGAATACAAAGACACAGGCAACTAAAACAAAAATACATGAATGGGACTACATCAAACTGAAAAGATTCTGCACAGAAAGGACACTATCAACAAAATGAAGAGACAACCTACAGAATGGGAGAAAGTGTTTGCCCCATTAGACAAGTTGCTAATATCCAGAATATGTAAGAAACATAAACAATTCAACAGCAAAAAAAAAATAACCCAATTAAAAAATGAGCAAAACATAAACAGACATTTCTCAAAAGAAGGGATGTAAATGGCCAAAAGTCACATGAAAAATGCCAGTAATCATCAGGAAAATGCAAATTAAAACCACAATAAAATATTACCTCACTCCAGTCACAATGGCTATTATCCTCAAAAAATAAGAAATTCTGCTGAAGACCTGCAAAAAAGGAACTCTCCTACATTGCTGGTGGGTGTGTAAATTGATACAACCACACGGAAAACAGTATGGAGCTTCCTCAGAGAACTGAAAATAGATCTGCTCTATGACCAACTATCTCACTGCTGTGTATATTTCCAAAGGAAATGAAATCAATATATCAAAAAGACACCTGCACTCTCATGTTCATTACAGCTCTATTCACAATGGCCAAGAGATGGAATCAATTTATGAATTTAGTAAAGGGGCAGGATACAAAATGAATACACAAAAATCAATAGCCTTCCTATATGCTAATAATGAAACAGCCAAAGAAGAAATCAAGAAACTAATCCCACTCACAGTAGCTATCAAAATAATGAAATACCTAGGAATAAATTTAAACAAGAAAGTGAAAGACCTCTACAAAAAAAACCTATAAAACATTGGTGAAAAAAAGCCTAAATACCCATCGATGGATGAATGGATAAAAAAACAAAAAACTGTGGTGTATATTTACAATAAAATACTACTCAGCTATTAAAAAAATAATATCCTAGCCTTTGCAGCAACATGGATGGAACTGGAAACCATAATGTTAAGTGAAGTAAGTCAAGCACAAAAAGACAAATACTGCATGAGATCACTCCTATCTGAAATCTAAAAAAAAAAAAAAAAAGTGGTTCTCAGAGAAGTAGTGACTAGAATAATGGATACCAGAGGAGATGGGAAGGGAGGAGAAGTGGTGGACTAATGGGCACAAAACTGTGCTCTCTACCTTAAGCGAATCATTGCACTGTATATGTATGTATTGAAACAACACACCATACCCCACAAATATGTACAAATACATGTTAAAATATTAATAATAATGAACAATAAACTACAAATTGGTCTGCTCCACCCAATTTGCATTTCTCAGGAGCTCCCAGGCAATGTTGATGGGTGCAGTTCAGGAACCACCCTTAGAGAACCACTCCCTACTCCAGTGTTTCTCCATAACTCATAGTGCTTTAGATCTAATTATGTCATTCCTCACTGTTCCACCATTCCTATTTTAGGCTATAACAGAGTTCCATCATCCTTTTGCTTAAGAAACTTCGTATGGCCTATTCCAAGTATAAAAATAGTCTGGTGTAACAATGAATGTTCGTTGAATACATGTATAAATACATACATAGCAAGCATTTAGAGCTTTAGGAGTATGCTTTGCTGTTGTAGTTTTGTGTTACTATTTTTGCAAGTACCAACACCAAACTAAGGGACCATTGTAAAAAGGTGCTTTTACAGGCTACTGTGATGTGTTTTGGCTACAATGAAGCATACAATTTTCTTATGCCTGGGAGGAAAATAGGAAGATGGAGAGCAACTGGCCAGATTCAGCCTTCAGAATTCTGCAGTGTAGGATTTAAAAAAAAGAGCAAATGTCCTTTGGGATCACAGGATCACACAGCAATTGAAGGCTCAGTGAATGCAATAGACAGTGATTTTTTTTTTTCTTCCTTCCTTTCATTTTTTTTTTTAATATCTGGCCTTACTTTTCTGGCTTTGACTTGGTAAGGTTTATTTAGGTGATTTCATTGATGAGGGAACCTACAGATCACCAGCTCTGCTTCTTGTCTGCTTCTTCCCCTCATCAAAGTGCTGGCCTAAATCAAAACTTTGACTCACAATTCATCAAGATGACTCTGAGAGTATATCATAAATTGGGAAGATTAGATTTTGTATATTTTTAGCTCCACAAATCATAATTATGAATCTCCCTGTTGGATGCAGAGTGGTAAGAGAAATATGGAAAAATATGGGGACCAGAGTGAGATAATCTCATTTGAATTAGACAAATGAGGCCCTGCTGGAAAGGAACACCCAGTGTCTCTGGACAAATTTATGAAGTCAAAACAAAAAATAATTACACTGCAGAAATGGCTGGTGCTGGATGAACCTGCTTCATTCCTAATGTTGGTTGGCAGTTCTTCATCCTGATTATTCCATCTGGAGATAATTGTGTGATATCATCCATAAAATTAAATCATAAATCAACCCAACTAGTGAACAGGCCAGCAAGCTGCTGAGAAAGCCACACATACGGGAGGTGAGACTTCTCATCTTAACGAGAGGTATGGGAGTGACATTAAGAGAAGAAGACATGTAGAAGGTGACCCTCAGCATGTCCACAGCTCACTTACTGGCTGCTACCCCACCAGTATCAGGACAGCCAACGCATTCTCTGCAGTACCAATTTGCTGATGAGGAATGAATGTTCTGTTCATGAGTGAAACTGTGCATTACTTTTTAATGATTACTGGTTGGAGCTGTGGATGTCTAAAATGAACACATCTTATTTCCTTTTCTGATGAAATGTTAACATGGATAGAAATTCTATAAATGTAATGAAAGTTGAATGTAAGAGCATTTGGTCAAACTTTTTCTCTAGGCTTAGTTTATGGGGACTTCTAGTCTTTGATTTTGTTAATAAGTGAGCTGTAGTCAATTTGTAGGTTATTACTGAAAAGGATTTGCCTTTTTCAGACTACAACATATGATTTTAAAACACTTAATTATGGTAAATAAAAGAGTAAAGTTATTAAAATAAAGACAAATGTATGATTTAAATAGTTCCTGCTGATTGTCACAAGGGCTTCTGCTGGGGCCCGCAAGTTGGAAGGGGCCAAAAGTCAAAGGTCATTTCAGACTCCTTAATACCTCAGGCTGGAGCAAATGGCCAAAGGGCATATATTTCTTTGGGTCAACTCACTTGAGATAATCAATCCCATTGGCTTTGAAGATTCCATTTGTGACCATAATAAATGCAAAGTTCATCTGTACATCAAGTTTCTGAATTTTTAAAGGAGCAGATGTTGAGAAGCTGGCAGCTTGTGAGCATCTGCTTGGCAAGGTTACTGTGCAACTCAGCAAAAACATAAGTAGAAAAACAAAAATGATGATAAATTCTTTCTTGTCCCCTCCTTCCCCCAAATAATAGTAGAACCAGTAGAGCAAGAAAAGTCAGCAGCTCTGAAAAATGCATATTACTTATTATTATTAATTGTGTTGAGTACATATAATGCATATATATTGAACTCTATGTATTTGCAAGTGTAGGGGTCTAGTTGGTTTTGGACAATTCTAAAATGTGGACCAATTAGAAAATGAAAAACCCTCATAGAAATAAATACTATTTACCTGTCTTTAATTATTTCCTTCTCTCCATTTCCTGCCCCCACAGAAATGTTTCATTTTGGCCCATCTCAACTAGAAACCAGAAAACCACATATACTAACTTTATAATAATGAACAGCACCAGAATTCCATTTTTACCAGGTTTATGTATTGGTCAGGAGGCATTTAGTTGCAAACCTCAGAAACCCAACTCAAAGTAGTGTATGCCGAAAAGAAATTTGTTGCAAAAATAAATTTACATAAAGATCTAAATATCTATACCTACAGGTGAACTGTTTTAGGCATGAATGCATCCAAGTTTCAAATAATCCTTTTAGTTCTCCTATCTTTCTCCCTGCCCCGAAACCCCCGCTTTCTACCTCTATCTCCATCAATTTCTTGATTCCACTTTTTTCCTTTTGGTTTCATTCTCAGGCTCTCTTCCTATAAAAACAAAGTCCAAGGTGCACCAGGCCTATATAATTTTTGAGGTTATTGATTTCCCAGAGGAAGAGAGTACAGTATATATTTGTCAATGATTTCAGCAAACACAGTGCAAAATGACTGTAATATGTATCTAGGAAATAGAAGGTAATGCTGTACTGTCTGAATGGAGCTAGACTGAATGGCTTGCATTTAGCCAAGTCTTACAAAGTTTTTGCATTTAGGAAGTTTTATAAAGTTTTAGAGTTGTAAAGAAAAATGACCAGATCTTTATTTTAGAAGGAACACTCTGATAGGAATGTGGAAAATGAATTGGAATTGGAAGAACCTCGATTCTTAAAGAGAGATACAGGCAGCAGAAGATGAGGGTTTAGTGGCAGAAGAATTCCAAAGGATAAAAAGCAGATCCCAAAGGCCCCTGAGAAATATAATTGCAATAATTTAGCAACCAATTGATGGTGGTCACATGAAGAAAGGAGAAATGAAAGACAGCATCAAAGTTTCCAATTTGGGTGATTTAGTAGCTCTTACAGTCACTCACTGATGTATTAAGACATCTCATAGCACACATCTCAATGAGTTTGAATGCATTCATTCTTTGTAGATACTTTAAAGTAACTTTTCTACCCCTGGGTAGAAATACTATCAGATCTCATACCTCTTTCAGTCCATACACAGTAAAGAAATTGTGGGACAGAGTTTGGGCAACATTCAAAATTGAAATTAAGATAATGTTTTTTACCACTGGGGCCATTTATTCTTTCAGGCTAATTTTATTAAGAGACATAATAAGTTTAAATATTTCTTTTCAACTTTTAATAATCTAGAATATTGATGTTATAAATTTTTGACTTTTAAAAAAATGTATATTATGATTCAACAATTAAAAAAATGTTAGTTTATTGAAGGCTGCGCTTAACAATTACCTGGAAGAGGACATTTAGGAGATGTCTAATCTAGCCCCTGGTGCTGCAGTGTGTAGTGCCCAGCAGGGGAGCCAAAGAGTATTGAGAGTAATAAAACTTTATTTACAAAAACAGGAGGCCAGCCATAGTTTGTTTAAATAATTGAATTATAATATTATCCATTGCTGTGGATTGATTGAATTGCATCCCCCAAATTTCATGTAGTAGAAGCTTAATCATCATATTGAGGGTGGAAAATCTTATTATGGTAATTGAAAGCTGGGGTCTTGAAGAGGTGACTAGATTGTAGGACCATGCCCTAGTGAATGAATTAATAATGGTGGTCGGGGGCGTGGTTCTGAGGGCTTGTTTCTCTCTGCTGTCCCTGCTCTCTCT
>NW_007726953.1:427497-430140 GCF_000696425.1 Galeopterus variegatus | reverse complement strand
TGCCGGTCACGAAAAAAGACAAAAAGGAAAAAATAAATAAATAAATAAATAAATAAAAACTCCTAGTATGGCACTATAATATATAGTAGGTAAACAATGAAATGCAAATAGTATAGGTAGTTAATAACCTGATAAATGTTTTATCCTTTTGGAAGAGGGCAATTCATGCTAAGGTAGATCCCATTTCTGAGATATATTCTTCTATGTAATTAGTGTTGCTTTGACTCAACCCCCTAGGCTCAAAGTCAGTTTCTTGCTTTCTTTCTTGCTTCCTAGATCTCTATTCTCCCTTTCTTTTTTTCTTCTTGGTACTTTTTGCCATGAAATTCAGGTTATAGGTAATTCACATTAACAGAAGAAATAAGAACAAAATCAGTCAATGGCTCTTGGAAAGGTTTTAATAATAACATTTAACTTAAGACCTATCTGAGGATTAGATAAGTAGACATTTGTAAGTAGTATTTAAATTTATTACTTTTATATATCTGAATGTGGCCTTTGGGGAAAATTCAAATGACAAGTCCTAGACCAAATAATTTTCCTTTCAGAATTTGCTCTCAAGCTGCTCGAGAATGCACATTTGTAGTGCAAAGAAGCCATATTTAGAAGATTGCCCATTTGCCTTTCTAATTTACCATATTGAGCTTCGCTCTTACAGGAGTCCACCTGGGCTCACATGTGAATCTTGTTCATGGACGCCTGCCTCCCTTTGGCTTTTCAATCACTATCAGTAAATCCCTTTGGAACGCAACCAGGATTGCCCCAACTCAGATCAAAATTCGGTTTTAGTGAATTATGTTGCAGTGATTACTGTTAGCATCTGAATGCTACAGTTATGGGAAATTTCCCCAAGAAAATATGAAAATGGGAAAAAAAAATTGGTCTTTGTAAGTTAAAATATGACAGTCAGAGCCACACACAGGAAAAAAACACAGAATTTGGAGTCAAAATTGGCGATCTAATAACCTTGGACATGTTACTTAATCTTTTTCAGCCTCACCTATAAAATGAGAACACGTTTACTTTCTTTATAGGGCTGTAGTGATTCTTAAATGAGATAAATATAAAAAGTTCTTCTTGGGGTTCCAGCAACCTAGAAGCTACCATAATAAGGTAAAATTTCTCCTCTACCTTCTTAGGGTCTCTGAGTAGGCCTAAAAATTAAAACAACATAAAATTTAATTTTATCTTTTTTCTTCTCCCGAAAATCTGTATACCCAGGAACTGAAAATCTTTGAACTGTATCAAAATCTACATAAGTATACAAACTAGTTGAAAGATAAAGCTGTTTGCTTTTATTAAATATCTTCAATTACGTGAATATTATATATTGTGTGCATATGTGTGTCTACATGCTTTCCTTTATAAATGCTTGAGACGATGTTTGAAATTTGATTATACTATTTATAATTGGCACAGTACTTTGAATTATGCCAGTACTACATTATAAGACAGAGTTGTATTTTTTGATATTTGACAATGTTTAGCACTTTAAAATGCCACTTCTGAGGAAAGAACATGGTGTAACATACTGAATATGTATGATGTGAAACTTTTAAAAATCCAATATAAGTTATGCTTATTTATTATTTTCTCTAGTTTAATCTTGGTCGTGTTTTGGTGTGTATTTTAAATTTTTTCTTAAAGTAACACTTGGGCATGAACATTACTTCAAGTTTTTGATGAATATAATGAATGTATGGAATTCAACTGAATTTGCATGGTCTTAAGAGTTTTTTCTGTGTGTATAAATTTAACTGCTAGTAACATAAGAGAGGACTTTCTGTGAGTAGCCATGTGCATTGATCAGATACAATTTTTCTGATATCTTCAATTAATCTCACTTTAAAAATGACCAAAACATATCTTTCTTGAATTATCTCTGGATAAAAGTTTGTATATAAAAAAAAATTAAGCCAACATAAGAAAAATTAAAGAGAAAAGCATACACATATACACAGGAGCCTTCACAAGAAGAATGAAGACTGAAAGACCTTAGGGCTGAAAGCTTATATACTAGGTTGGACAAAGAGTAGTAAATTGTGTAAACATGATAAGACAAAAGGGTATGAGCTGGGGCAGTTAATGGTGCAAAAGAACTAGACAGATAGGGCCAGTTTAACAAGATTTATTTNTGTAATCAACAGAAATATATGACCAAAAAGTTTTGGAGACTGCTTGTATTAGTCCATTTCTGTTGCTTATAATAGCAATACCTGAAACTGAGTAATTTATAAAGAAACGTGATTTCTTGCTTATAGTTTCAGAGACTGGTAAGTCTAAAGTCGTGGGAACACATCTAGTGAGGGCCCTGTTGGTGGGTGGTAACTTTTCACAGCAAAGTGGGATGTCACATGGCAAATGCTTGAGTAAGAGAGAGAGCTAACCTGCTCACTCACTGTCCTTATAAAGCGATCATAACCAAGCCCCTTACTCTATGAATGGATCAATCCACTCATCAGGGTACAGTCCTCACAAACTAATCACCTCTGAAAGGTGATTACTTTTCAATTACCATAATAGGATTTCCCACCTTCAACACTGTTACAGTGGTGCTTAATAAATGATCACATTGTGTAATGCTGAATACACTAATTATCCTGATTTGAACATCACATATTACAAACAGGTATGGATAGTCAA
>NW_007726953.1:425843-427379 GCF_000696425.1 Galeopterus variegatus | reverse complement strand
GAGAAAAGCATACACATATACACAGGAGCCTTCACAAGAAGAATGAAGACTGAAAGACCTTAGGGCTGAAAGCTTATATACTAGGTTGGACAAAGAGTAGTAAATTGTGTAAACATGATAAGACAAAAGGGTATGAGCTGGGGCAGTTAATTGTGCAAAAGAACTAGACAGATAGGGCCAGTTTAACAAGATTTATTTACACAGATTTCTTAGCCTTGACTCCTTGTCTCTGGTGATAAGAATGTCTTCCTTCCTCTGTTACAGAAAGGGCATCTTTCACATGGGAATTTTATCTCCTGCTTTCAGGAAGAAAAAGGAAGGTCAGAGCACCCTTTTTGCATCTGCTGTTTCCCAAGTGCTTTAACTCAAAACAATCAATATGCCAAAGTGGCATATTTGGGGGTGAAATGCTGAACCCCTACAGTATCCCCATAGTAAATATTAATATTATTTTAAAAATAAATGCATTGGTTCTGAGCCAGATATGTAAAGTCCTTCTGAATAAGCGTGGAACTGCTGTAACCTGACTACTAACCTGAGGTAGTAGGAGGCTTACTAGAAATAGAAGCACAAAAGAATGAGAATATTAGGAAAAAACAAAGGCAGGAAATTACCATGCACTTTCAAAGGAAAAAGAAGAAGAGGCCTTAATCAAACTGTTATTTCTGATCCCCCAAATGAATTGGGTGCATTAGGTGTTATAAATTGATGACAATTAGTATTTTAACATTTGAGCCATCTCAGTCAATAGTTCTCAGCCTTGGCTGCTCATATGGTCACCAGGGAGTTTTTTAAAACAATATTTATCCTGAGCCCCACCCCACAGAGATTTTGAGCTGGTGTTCTGAGGTGCGCCTAGGCATTGGTATTTTGNCCCAGGGAAGCCAGGGTGGAGACCCACTGATGTAAGCACTTTTGTTCTTATTTGATGTTCACCAGTCATCGTTCTGATTTCTATGTAGGCTTTGTCCACATCATCCGAGTGAGATGACCAAGAGAATTTTAAATATTTCCAGGACTGTGGCTGACATTTCTCATGATGAATTACTTATGTGACATTTGATTATGATTTGTTTTCCCATGAAGGCTGATAGCAGAACACATGCCAATCATGCCAGAATAAATGTGACTGGTCCCCGTGATCACTAAAATTCTCCCTGTAAGTTAATACGTCAACATTTTGTAGCTCTAACCTAGTTTCCTATGTCCTGTTTCACAAGTCAATTCTTTGATCTCTGATCACTTCTAATAATAAAAAAAAATTCCCCCTTTGTTCTTTCCAGTCCTCTTCTCTATTCTTTCTTTTTTGTTCCTTCTTGAATAATTTAGTCAAAAAGCCATTAAGAACAAATAAGCGAGGTTGGCAAACAAATAAGCAAGGTGTGTTTGGGGGAGCCAGAGGTACCCAGAGTGGGCTTTGGAGTCCCAGCATGGTGAGGAGAATATCTACACAGAATGGGAAGTGGACAGTGGCCTAATGGAGGTGTCAGAACTCAACTAGGAGGACATCCACATGAGCAGGAGGCAGTGGAAGGG
>NW_007726953.1:423299-424925 GCF_000696425.1 Galeopterus variegatus | reverse complement strand
CAACTGTGATGGGGGTGGAGGGTGGTGGCAGAGAAAGATTGGTTACATACAGGGAACTGAGCAAGTAAGTAAATATATTAAGGATAATAGGAGCCAGGTTGAACACTGTTAGAGAAGAAAGTTACAAATATGGAAAAAAGGAAAACATAATGATTCTTGTGATGTTGACTTGGAATTGGAAGTATTAGAGTACATGATGGTTTACAGGAGATAGATAGATATGTGTACACATACTATGGTTTGAATGTATCCCTCAAAATTTCAGGTGTTGTCTATGCGATAATGTTAAGAAGTGTGGTCTTTAAAAGGTCATTAGACAATGAGTGCTCCTCACTTTTGAATTTGATAAAGCCCTTAGAAAAGAGGCTTCACACAGCATTCAGCTAGCTTGCCCTTCTGTTTTCTGCCATGTAAGGATGCAGCAAGAAAGTTCTTGCCAAACCAGATGCCTGCTGATGCCTCCAGAACTGTGAGAAATTCTGATCTTTATAAATTACCCAATATTGTGTTATAGCAGCATAAAGTGAACTAAGACTATGCTCACAAACACCCATGTATATACCACACATATGCACGCGTGCACACACACACACACACATGCACACACACACACACATTCTCTAGCTCTGTCCATTGAGAGCTGCAGCACCCCAACAGTAATTAGGATGCTTAGCACCCAGATCTTGGTTTTTAATATCATTTTCCATTAAAAGGAAACAGAGTTCATTGATAAATAACTGATTCCAGAAACAAGACATGGAAAATAGGAAAACCTAGAACACCTTGTGCCAGGAAGTAGGAAAATGTCCAAAGAATGATAGGATATGTCAACAGGACACAGAAACCAGATTATAAGAGTTCCCCTGGACAAATCTAAGAAAACTGTTTTTCTCTGAATAAAAGGAATTCATGAGTTCATAAGAATGTAAATAAACAAACTAAAAGTTTGATGAGGAACAGAATATATACATAATCTCAATGTATTTCCCCACAAAATCCTAATTGATTTCAAAAAGAAAATGAGTAACTTTATAATGGGGAACCTAGCAGATAACCACATTAATCAAATGATCACTGCTAACCTCATCAATAAAGGCAAAAAGCAAAACTGTGTACTAGCTGACAGGATGCAATAGAAAGAACACAGAAACGTGTCTGGGGTATTCCCGTCAAAGAGGCATAACCTGAATCTAATCATGAAGCAACATCCAATAAATCCACATCCAGAAGGATTGTGACATCATCGAGATGGCAGAATAGACAATTCCCAGGGCCACACTCTTATACGGGTAACCAATTTACAACTATTAGAAAGCAAATACTGCCAACCTGGAATCACTCAAGCTGGACAAAGAGGAGGAGAGACCCGGGGAGTTTGTGAAGGCACAAGGCAGTGGTGAGAGGGTGAGGGACGGCACCTCATGTTCTGAGCCAGCCTGGTAGAGGTGGGGACTAACTGTCACAGAAGGATTGAAGCTGGAAAATGCCACAGCAGCACCTTTGCATAGACCTGCTTGGAGTTCACAGGTAAGAGGAGGGCCTCGGATTGCACCATACCAGCCCACGGGCCATAAAGACGACCAGCAGGATTCCCCCAAGCCCACGTAGGAGCAAGTGGCTGCAACT
>NW_007726953.1:420754-422087 GCF_000696425.1 Galeopterus variegatus | reverse complement strand
GGGCCATAAAGACGACCAGCAGGATTCCCCCAAGCCCACGTAGGAGCAAGTGGCTGCAACTGATTGGAGAAAAGAGCTGCCCAGAGGCCAATAAGTTATCTCTAGGGACATCTACATGGTCTGCCCCACAGCAAGTGGTTGGAGTGTGGGAGAAAGGCTAGCCCACTAGGGGAACCCTGGGCACAGTGTGGGCAGCTGATCTCAGTGGAAATTGGTCAGGGCAATAGAACTACAGGGGGCTCAATCTTCAGGAAAGACTCCATCCTGGGCTGGAATTTCCACACAGCCCAGACCCAGGAGTGATTAATGATCTGTACAAAAAGCCCTCCCCAGAGCATCAGCAGCAAATAGCAGTCTTCTCAAATGCCTAGACATCAATAAAACCATATTGAGGAATATTCATAAAATAACTGGTCTGTAATCACCAAAATCATCAATGAAAAACTGAAGAGCTATTCTTCAATGGAGGAGAATACAAAGACATGGTGACTAAATGCAGTGCTTGGTTCTGAAAGGAATCTTTTTGCCATAAAGGTCATTATCAGGACAAGCGACAAAACATGAATGGGATCTGCAGATTAGAAGGTAGTAATGTATCAGTATAATGTCCTGATTCTGATGGTTGCATCGTGGTTATATAGGAGAATATCTTTTTTTGTGAGAAATACATGCTAACCTGCTGGTGGTAGGGTGGGGAGATATGGCATCATGTTGGCAACTCACCTGAGGAAGCTCAGAACAAAACATTCTTGGTAATGTTACAAATTATCTATAGTTTCAGAATATTTTAAAACAAAACAAAACAAAAGACTAATTTCTCATCCTTCAAAGNAAATGACAAAATTACTATCTGGAACTTCTTGGTTTCTCTCTGTGCTCCCCTCCTGCCTTTGCTCCCCCTGTTACTCTCACTCCCTTGAGTAGGACAATAAGATCCCAGGGTATTTACCTTCCTGATAACTCTATTTTATGGCTCTCTATATCCAGAAGTGCCTCCCAAACTTGCAAATTGAAAATTATGTGATATATTTCACCAGTAAACTGTGTGTGAGACATCTGTGTTATGTAGCCAAGTGCACATTATGGTATTCAGGTGTTTATTCAAAGTCCAAATATTTGAGAGGTAAAGCATAGTGACAATAATATTAAAGGTTGAATAAGATCCCATTTCAACTGTAATATAAGCTTTCAGAAAGTTTTCCTTACCTTTCAATTATCAATGAATACAATAGTGGTTGGCACTAAATATAGGCACTCGATAAATGTTTGTTGAGCAGCATCCGGGAAATGCAAATCAAAACCACACTGAGATACCATCTCACCCCAGTTAGGA
>NW_007726953.1:415629-419284 GCF_000696425.1 Galeopterus variegatus | reverse complement strand
GTAAACTGTGTGTGAGACATCTGTGTTATGTAGCCAAGTGCACATTATGGTATTCAGGTGTATATTCAAAGTCCAAATATTTGAGAGGTAAAGCATAGTGACAATAATATTAAAGGTTGAATAAGATCCCATTTCAACTGTAATATAAGCTCTCAGAAAGTTTTCCTTACCTTTCAATTATCAATGAATACAATAGTGGTTGGCACTAAATATAGGCACTCGATAAATGTTTGTTGAACGAATGAATCAATGAATGAATTCACTTAGGCTTTCTTAATGTTACCTTTTATAATATCTTCTCAAACGAGAACCAAGCATCATGGAGTAGAGACAAACTGTCCTTGCCATATGCTTTCAAATTCCTGAGTCCCAGAATTCGTGAGTTGCTAGATAAAGTCAGTGTTGCTGTATTGGCCCTGAGTTTAGTGTGGTTCATTACGCAAAAGTAGATAAACAGACATCGGGCCATTTATTGACCAATATGTCTTTCATTGGTTGTAAAGCATTAAGTCCCCAAGATGTCCAGGCTGCCCTGAATGGCCAAGAAATTTCCTACAGGTAAAGAATTACAGAGATTTAGTACTTCAAATGGGAAGCCATGTGGGTGTACAGTCCCTGTCCCCTGCAGCTGCAGGTGATTGCTGAGTTAGATGGAGAACACAGGAGCAGAGCAACCCAGCATCTATTTCACCTGTAGTCAAATTGCATACATTATAGAGTGGAAGATGAACATGTAAGTTGACAAACTGGAATGTGCTAAATCCAACGACAGAGTCAGCATAGGGTGCTCTGGCAGCTCAAAGGAGTCTCTACCCCAGACCTTAATGTACGAGGACAGTTTCCCAAAGGAACAACTAAGTGAGCACTTTAGCCCCTGCTACATCAGGACGTGGGGAGGAGAAATTGGTTACCTTCTCCAATATGCCAAACACTTTTGGAGAAAAACATTTTATAAAGTCATCTGCTTTCAGGAACCTCGGTAAGTTACAATTAAGCATATGATGACTACTGGCTTCCTTTACTGAGAGAACAATGTCTTAGCCTGCACAATTAATTTAATGACCTGAATGTCCTTAAGATGGGTAGGGAGACTTTTGATTTTTTGGTAAGTGAAGATAATATGCTCTCCTATACTGATATTCTTTCAATTCCCACTTAATTCAAAAGGTATCATTTTCCAAAAAAATTGAAGATAGAGAAAGGGAAATAGAAAAATGGCATTATCCTCTGGCTCTCCAACTGAATGTAAAGAATTTATTAAACATGACTTTCTTTAACTAAAATTCTGACCCCTATATGCCAATTTTTCTGGCAATTTCTACAATGCTGAACAAAATTTCTGTGTGTAGGTATTCATGTGAATATATTTTCTAGTGTTTTTGATTTCTCGATTTTTAGTAAACTTTTTATTAAAGTCTAACAACAGAGAAGAACACATATCATTGCAGCTCAGTGACTTTTCACAAATTATACACACTCATGCAAACAACCAATAGCCAGATGAAGAAAAAGAGCATGACCAGCACCCCAGGAACTCCTCTCATTCACTTCCAGGCACTATCTCCCCAAAGGTAACTCCTATCCTGATGTTAAACAGTAGGTCTGCATTGCCTGCTTTGAGGACTGTATAGATGGAATTATACTGTGTGTCCTCATTTGGGTCTCACTCAATATTTCTTTAGAGAGAGTTGTCTGTCTTGTGTAGAGTTGTTTATTTTGACTTTAATTGCTTGATTTTAATTGCCATGTATTAAATTTTTCTTTCGCTGGAAAAATCGTGAGGAACATGGTTATCATCTGACATCCTGGCATTCTGCTTCCAACTTAGAAGAGCTTTTATTAGAAAAAAAAAAACAGAAAACAAACTTTCTAAAACATACTGCATTATAGTTAATGTCTGGAAATTTGGCAAAGGTATAGGAAGAGGAGTGTATTAGCCATTCAGAGGATTTTGTCCTCAGATGCCCTAATTTTGTAGTTAAACAATTCCCATTGTAAAGTAGAATTAATTCTGTTATGTGGGTTCTGTGTATAACACTATATTAGAAATGTAAAAGCTAGAATTTAAATTCAGAGTACCACTACTGATGTTTATTTGTTTGCATTATCAGATTTTGGGTTCATAATCTCTGAATTTGGGGCCAAGGATGAAGGGGAACTTCCTTCCTAGTATAAAACATGTCAGTGCCTCTTAAAATATGGTGCAGAAAGATAACTTTAATTAGTGAGTTTCTACCACAGTGTAGTAAAACTACAAAATCCTCATCTTCTTTGCTCAGAAAGTGGTGACATGTTGAGTTGAGCCTGCATCAACAGGGGAAATAAACTATTTTAAAATGTGCAGACAGTTGAATCTCTGCAGAAAGTTGCCTGCCTCAGGAGAATGTGGGCAACCACTTGCCAAAAAGGTGTAAGTAAGACCTTAGTTTATTAACAAACTGGGTAAAAGGACAGCCTCATAGTTCTGCCCAGGTTTCATTGTCTTAATGTTTTCCTAAATTCTTTGCAAGGAAACCCCAGCTAACTGCAGCCTCTGTATGTATCTATAGTATGATACGATGTTCTAAGAACCTGGCATGCTCTTGGACTGGTTTACCAGAGGGAGCTAGAAAGCAAGGAAGGGATTGAATTTGCTCCTTTTTATACTGGTCAAATTGCTTTTGGTATACTGTATTTAATATTTGGTGCCCTATTCTAAGGCAGTTAGTAACAAAATTGAGTAATTTTGTGAGTAAGCAACCATAATAATGAGAGCCTTGAGATACCCAGTAACGTTCACTGACATTTATTATGTGCATACAGCATTCCACATCTTCTTTATGGATGAGCTCATTTAAACCTCCCAACAACTCGCAAGGTTATTATTAACTCACTATTATTATTCTTATATTTTCATGCACAAGAAACTGAGACTTAGAGAGACTAAGTAACTTGCTAAAGTTCAAACAGCCGGTATAGCTGGCTTTGAATCTTAAGTGGTCTGACTCCAGAGCAAGTGTCTGGAAAGGTTAGTGGAGATGTGGCAGTGGTCTTCCTTAGAAATAATGTTCCTGTAGATGGTTATGTGTAAGATGGCACATAGCATGGTGTGGTGAGAAGGGCATTGCTTTAGAACTGGGGTATTGCTGTATCTTCTTACAACTGACTTTTCACAAATCGCTTAACCTCCTTGAATCTCTTTCTGCATCTCCATTTTAGAGATAACCATTACCTTCCAAAATTTGTATGAAGCAAACGTAAAAAGTGCTCTAGAAATGTCTGGCACATAATGGAAACCTTGTAGAAGTTAATTTCCTTCCCAACAACCTCTGTGACTCTGGACCAGAGGATGGAATTGTGATTAACCAGAGGAAGTTTAGATTTGGTCCAAAAACCGTTATCTGTAATGAATGGGCTTCCTCAAGAGAAAGTGCTGGCTCATTGTGGAAGTTAACTATTTCAGACAAGGGATGGGCTTGGATAAACTATTTGACCCCCTTTTCTTTAACTAACATGAAACCAAGAAAATATTCATACAGACTTAAATAAAATTCCTATAGTATCACTCAAGCCACAGCAGTTTTCAATAAATCCCAGGATCCTTTAACCTCGTCTACAGCAAACAGTGACCAGAAGATACAGCACGGACATGTAGATCCTATTCACTAGTCTGCTT
>NW_007726953.1:405970-414870 GCF_000696425.1 Galeopterus variegatus | reverse complement strand
AAGAATTTGATCAGATATCAAGGGTGGAGGATTTTCACTAATCTGACCAGCAGGATTCTTGGTAAAACTGGTCTAAACAGGAAAAAGACAGAGCCCAAGTTTGGGCTTACTCAAAAAAGGAGCTCAGAGGAGCCTGACTAGCATTTGATCAGAGAGTCTTTTTCAGTAGGAAATGAAAGAACAATTTCTCCCTCGTGTGAACAGGGAGGACACACCACCCCTGCTGCTGAGAACGGCCCTGGGGAGACAGTGAGA
Source organism: Galeopterus variegatus (assembly GCF_000696425.1). NCBI lineage: Eukaryota > Metazoa > Chordata > Mammalia > Dermoptera > Cynocephalidae > Galeopterus > Galeopterus variegatus. The sequence goes on along the minus strand of NW_007726953.1, from coordinate 414,615 downwards.
CCACAGAGGGAAGCTGCCTAGTAGACATAAACTGGAGAACCTGAGGAACTGAGGCTTCCGAAATCAGCCAATATTTCCATGAACAGAAGCAGCAATCGGCAGTGCTGGAGGAACCAAGCAAGCTCTGCCAATGGACATCTCGAAGTGAACTGGGGATAACTCGTGATCCAGGATGGTGACTGGCATGTCCCTGAGGATTTCTGAACTCTGATAAGGGGCAGCATTCATAAGACTGGGGTAGAAATTTCCATCACCCTGCTGATTTGAAGACTGGAGTCTGATTTAGGTTGATGGTTAAAACGTAAGAAATTGTGATTATTTCTACTATACCTGATTCTGTAGTTGTTAATTCATACCTTCCGCAAACATACACTCATTTGAGAATTTGCCATCTAACATCATAACCCCCAGTCTCTCATGATGATTAGACAGTGTTTCCACATTAACTTAATCAAAGGTGAAGAGAGAGACCCTGAGAGATATTAAGTGATTGATCTGGCTACAATACCACCGTCAGCAGAGTCTGGGTGAGTGAAAATAATTCTAGATATAATTGAAAATAATTCTACCATAATTCTAGATTTCCTAGCTCATAATTGCTCCCTTTCCAGATTTGAAAAATGTCTCAACGGCTACAATACCACCGTCAGCAGAGTCTGGGTGAGTGAAAACCATAATTCTAGATTTCCTAGCTCATAATTGCTCCCTTTCCAGATTTGAAAAATGTCTCAATATGACATCCATTATTTCAAGCAATATTTTATTTCTGTTCATGGTATTTACGGAAACCTGGAGGAAGTTAGAAATGCAGCAGTGCTCTCCTGGTGACTTTCAGAGCCCTGCTTCCCACCTTTACTAGCACGGCCTCTGTACTGCTTCTGCCTGGTTCTGAGAACAGGAGGCTTAGAGAAAGCGATTAATGATTGAAAAGGACTTTCAAATCCTGAGATGAAAGTGCTTGGTGAGGCTGAAGTGCTGCTCCTTGAAGGATTACCTCTGTTTATGCTTTGGCTGCCGCTTGGTCATGTTTAAGGGAAAGGCTGATTTCAGAAATTGATCCCTTTCCCCTTTGAGCGAGCCAAAATGGACAGAATTGAAAAGGGGCTTGAGGCTGCTGCCGGCTGCTTTGCTATGGAGGCCTGTTATCACCCCTACAAGGGGACGGTCTCTCGGGATCAGTTGGCCCGGAGAGGTTAATGAAGTCTCCTGTAGGGTCACTTTAATTCCTTTCCCGCTGCAGCTTGCACACTTGAAGGTGCATGAGAGAGACGAGCTCCTGAGAAGAGAGGAAAGGGGGCACTTGCCAGCTGCACATGGTCAGGCCCTCAGCCTTGTCTTTGGTCAAATTGTGTCCAAGCCTTGAGAGAGTCAGGCCTTGGTGCTCAGTTGAAAAGGCAGCTGCCCTGAATTGGGTGGGGAGGGTTTGGGAGAGGCCAGAGAGGGCAAAATGCCCTTGACTCTGAGCCACTGCAGGGTGAGGGAGATGCCCACGACTCTGAGTCACTGCAGGGCGAGGGACCCGCATGCTGTCCTCACAAGCTGCAATGCCCATGGGCTGCATCCACCTGTCTTTCTTCTGCTGGTTCACCACCCTCCTCTCATGCTGGCTGCCTCACCTTTGACAGCCTTTCTCATGATTTTGATTTCTCCTTCCTAATGTCTCTTAATAGAAACAGAGATTGTTGGAGCTTGAAACCGTCTACCAAACTTCTCTCTTTATAGAGTTTATGGAAGCAGAAAATGAGGAATGCAAGTGACTAACCACTCCTCTCCAGGGCTCTTTATAGGGTGTCCCAGTGCCTTGTCTTTTCTTCTCTCCCCTCCCTTCCCTTCTCTCTGTCTCTGTCTCTCTCTCCCTCCCATTCTCTCTCTCTTTCTCTCTCTCCCCGTCTCTTTCTCTCTCTCTCTTCCACACACAATGATGTCAGGAAGTAGGAAATCAGAGTTCTGGTCCTGAGTCTGTCACCAAACAGCCATGTGACTTGCTGAAAATCACCCAGACTCGAGGCTTCAGTTTGACCATTTGTAAGATGAAAGATCTGATTAAAGGATCTCAGTGACAGTGACAATTCCATGTATGGAATTGAAAAGAGCCACATTTTTGAGCCTCCGTTCTAATATTTGGGACCAAATGACTGAGTTTTGGCCAGTGAGATGGGTAGAGGTGATGGCTCTCATTCCAAGACTTGATCACAATACACCCTGCCAGGTCGTCCTCGCTCTTTTTCTCTTTGGTGATGACCTTAGAGACTGCAGATAGAAGTACGGCCCATGTCTCTTCTTCACTGCGTGGGACCTTGAGATGAGAGCACTAAACTTGGCTACGTTCCTGAGAGTGAGCAGTCAGCACACTTTTACTAATGAAGTCTCTAAGACTGTTATCAGCTACAGTGTCCTAAGAGTTTACTTACCATTATTACTTTATCTTATTTGTGCACATTCAACATTTATTAAGCACCTACAGTGTACCAGAAATCATGTTAAGACTTAGTTCTTCATGTCTGTCAGGGGCCTTCTAACCCCAAATCTAATTCAGACATGGTTGGGGAAAATGTACTGTATAAGGCATAGTTTGTCTTTGATTTCTCAGTCTTTCTTCCTCCCAAGGTGGTAAAGAGGAAGCTGGGAGGAATGGCTTTCAATTGCCATTATCCAGCACCATTGCAGGGGAGTCTCAAAGCAATTATTAAGTACCAATGGGCCAGTTACAAAGGAAAGGGAGGCAGGAACGTTTCTAGTTCTGGTGCTGCTAGAGCCTCTTTGAAATGATTCAACGCTGCCCACTCCAGGGTACTGGACTATGTGACTCCATTTAGAAATACCTGTATTGGGCCCTTTGGGTTCTTTTAAAAACATCTTTAAATCAGGCCCATGGGCAAGTACTGTCTGTCCTTGTTAGAACCGCCAGTTCCCTACCGGCTGTGATGGCCACTCCTACTCTTGAATTCTTGAGGTACATTTTTCTTCTCGGCACTGCAGCTCGGCACACCAGGCCCATGGGCAAGTACTGTCTGTCCTTGTTAGAACCGCCAGTTCCCTACCGGCTGTGACGGCCACTCCTACTCTTGAATTCTTGAGGTACATTTTTCTTCTCGGCACTGCAGCTCGGCACATCCATCTGGCCACAGAAAGAATATAATAGGGCATATTTTCAGCATGACCAATTAGATGTGCAACTCCCATTAACAATAACAAGACTTACACTCCAGATTCTTCCTCAATAAATCTGGCCTTTCCCCTTATGAGCAACAGATGGATTTTCCACAATGGCTCATTACCTTCTGGCTCTGCTCTGCTGCCAGAAGTGAAATATAAAGTTATTTATGGATGGAGAAAGATGCATAAGTCACTGTGGATTATTTCCTGTCATCCTTTTTCATTTATTTAGTTAGAGTTTTCTATCGCTCGAGATGAACAAGTTAGAGAAGATAGTGTTGGAAATGGAGATGGATATCCCTTCAGTTTGGTTACTTTTCCTGATGGCCGCAGATCTCTGGGGTGATGCTGTGTTTCCTGCAAGGAATGGTAAGTGGGATATTTCCATAGAGAAGACACCCATTTCTCACAAATTATTGTAGCCTCTGACAGGCCATTTCTTGATTTGGTCAGTGGGTGCACCAGTCGGTGCCACTTAACTGCATATGACACATTTGAGAAAAGAGAACAAATTGCTTCTTTACGCAGTGCCAGTGTTTTTCAGCACCTGACATTTCAGCCAGATAGAGATTATTTCTCTGTCAATTGGGGTAGGACAGGGAGCCAGCCAAAAAAGACTGCCATGCTAGACTTTATACAAGCAAGTACACAGCTAAAGGATAAAAATACATGAAGAAAAAGAGAGGAGAGATGGGGAAAGGATCTAGAAAACAATACTGTATGTGATATTCTCAGACTTCATGAATGTTGAACAGGCTGTACTATATGAATAGACTCCTGTTCAGTCTAGTTCTACCCTATGCCTCAGTTTCTCCAACTCTAAAATGAAAATAATAATAATAATGGGCATTACATAGGATTAGTATAAGAAATAAATGAATTAACATTTGCAAGGCACTTACAGTAGTGGTACCTACCACATAGTAAGTGCCATAGCTGTTTGTTATGTAAAGAAACTCAAGCCAGCCATAGACAACAATTGTTTTGTCTTCTCCTGTGGTTCAATGGGGATGCCAACTACAGGAACTTCCTTGACCCTCAATCCACAGGAGTGGATACATTATCCAGTCCAAGTTCTTTCTCAGGATTTTTAAAATGGATACAAAGAAAGATGATCAATCTCTCTCTTAAGGGTAAGACTGTGTGTTAAAAATCTAGATGCTTCCAGAAACCATGTGCGCTGTACCATATGACATGGAAAAAGTTGATTAGCAACAGAAAAGATGAATCCAGCACAGAGGGAAGCAGAAACGAAAGATGTTGAAAGAGAGGCCTAAGTAGTGTTCTGATTCCTGTTGATTTCTAAGGCGGTGATACCCACGTCCTTCCTGCAGTTTGCTTACATGAATCAAAACATTCTCTTTTCTGAGATGGGAGGAAAAGCATAATCAATTCAAATAAGGTTTCTGTCACTCATAACAAAAGACCAAAATTTACTGGGAAACAGCTCACTGTGTTTCTCCCCTTTCCTCCCAATACGTCAGAGAGATAGGGATGGGGATAATGAAAAAGAAAGGGCAGAGAGAGAGAGAGATGGGGAGACAGGAGACAGAGACAGACAACATGGGGAATGGGAAGGGTGGAAGGTCATTTACAGAAACACATCTAGCAGAAATATAATCCTAGTATTATTTCTGTAGCCCAACCATGAGAATCACAGAATCACAGAGTCGCAGAGATTTCATTCAGGTGATATGATTTCAAACTTTGGCTAGACATTACTGGGCACAGGGAAGCCATTTCTACTGAGGTATTAATAGCTCTAATAGGGAAGACAGTTATTCCTCATATTGGAGCAATTTTGACTTTGCATAGTGTTCCCTCATCATTCCTAATCCTTCCCTTTGGAAAACAGTGAGTTTTTTTCCTCATTCATATGAGAGGATTACAATATTTGAACATAGTTTTTATTGCCTCATAAGTCTTTTCTTCTTTGGGACAAACATTCCTACCAGAACATTTTGTTAAATATTAAGAGATAAACTTTAGGACACTTGAGAGTCAGCAGGACTCGTGGAAAGTTTTGCTTAAAGTCTGATCAATACTGTATTAAAATGTGGCAAGGCTGATTGGAGCCTATCACCTAAAAAAAAAAAAATTCTAGGCCTGAAACAGCCACACAATGGAATACTGTTCAGTAATAGTGAGGACAAATTACTGATGCATGCAACAACATGAATTGATCTCAAATGTATTATCATAAGTAAAAGCAGACACGAAAATACCGTGCACTGTATGATTCTATGATTCCATTTATATGACAATCTAGTAAGGCAAGATATAGAAACTGAGAACAGATCAGTGATTAGCAGGAGCTGGGAGTGATAAAGGGCAATGACTGCCAAGAAGAATGAAGAAAATCCTTGGGGTCATGAAAATGTTTTATATATTGGTGGTAGTAGTTACATGACTGTATATGTTTTTCAGAATTCAAAATATAGTATACCTGAAAAGAGTGAATTGCTTTGCCTGAAAATTATACCTTAATAAACCTCACTTAAAAAATGCTGCACAACAAACCACTCCAAAACTCAGTGGCTTAAAATACCACTTATCGTCTAGGACCTGCGAGTTGGCAGTGCCACGGTGGACAGTTGACTTGGCCGGGCACAGCTGTGGCCATTCTGCTTCTTGCTGCAGGTCTGCAGGTCCGGGTCTCACACACCAGTTTCATCCTCTTTGAACAGCAGGATGCCTGGTACATGTTCTTCTCATGCTGATAGTAGAGACACAACAGAGCAAGTCTAACCACAGAAGAGTATTTCAAATATTTCTTTGCATTCTATCTGCTAAAATCCCTCTGGCAACAGGAAGTCACATGACTTAGCCCTAATTCAAGAAGTAGGGAAGTTCTTACTAATGGTAAAAAAAAAAGCACGGTGAATGTGGAAATGAGGTGTTGGAATAATAATTCAGTCTTGCAGAAGTCTCTACTGAATCACAATTGAATAGTATGCCCCTATGTTTCTTTAAGAATGACAAGAAAAAATGGTAATATAAAGATCATATTTGCTTTTTCTACATTATCGCTATTGAAGATTTGTTCTTCAGAACTTAGACCAGAAATTCATACTGTGTTTTCTGAAAAGCAGTAGAGTTGCTTTTATCAGACAATTAGAAGTCTAGGATTCATTTTGATTCCTTTTCATATCAGTAGCCAGGAAGCTCAAAAACAATCGTTTTGTTCAATTGCATGATATTCCATGTCCTTTGCATGTTTCTCTGCATTCTGTAGGATTCATAGGCTCTTTTTAAATTTTACATGTATCTGCCTTATTCTGTATGTGCTTTTAATCTCAAGATTCTCAAATATATTTTCAAAATAGACAGAAATACAGAAGGAGTTGGATCATAAATAATGTAAAGAATAATAGATGGGGGTAGAATATTTGCACTCCAGTCATTTCTTTGGAATATACTATGTGAACTTTGCAAATCTCTTGATCTCTCCATGCCTTGATCGCTTAATTATTTTATAAGGCTAATTATGTCTCTCTTTACTTACTTTTCAACATAATGGAGAAAACATGTGAAATTACAATGCTTTTTTTTTTTTTTTTGGCACAATGGACTCATTGGTTATAAGCTGTTTTCATTAAGTGAATACACAGATCTGACTTGGACCCTAGAGGAAGCCCATATTGTTCTATAAATGGAACAAAACCTACCCTTGATTTCTTACAATGGGTTTGCCTGCCAAATAATGCAGGAGATTTGTAATAAGCAGGAGAAGGCTCAGTTTCGGCTCACTTGTGCTTTCAAACCTGTGCAGAAGAATGACAGTTCTTCAGTTGCTGACAGTTATGAAATGAGCTGGTGGTCTCAGGCTGATTTTAAGTAGAAAGCTTTCCACAGTCCCAGCAATATCCTGAGGGATTTACTCTGCTGAAGACAAGGTTGAATGAAGTGCAAGGATAAAGGAGCTTGACTGGCCACAGAGGGGCAGCTTCTAAGTCAGGGAGTCATTGAAATGGTGCATATAATAGTCCTTTGGTAAGAAGGCAGTGAGGGAACTCTGGAATGGGTATAACTAGTACTCTGAACTATTCCTTCTCTTCCCCTGACTCACTGTGTAACACCGGGCAAATGCCACAACTTCTCTGAGTCATTTATGGATCATAAAAAGTGAGATGATAGTGACTTAAGTGGACAATTATTTAGAATTTGTAGAGACATTTGAACCATAGGAATTATAATCTATGTGAGCCCAGAGGATGTGTTTGATTTTATCAATGTTTTAAAACCTGCATGTTTCCAAGAAACCTTGGCCAGTGCAAAATTACTTAAAGCTCAGGGCAAAGTTACACCTTGGAGCTCTGCTCCTCAAAGAGCATGACACATAGGAACATTTCATTCTAGAAAGCCAGTAATTCGATGTGAATCAACTAGAATTCCCCCTTTGCAGAGACTGTGTCAAAACATAAACTTGAACCAGATTCACCTAAAGTGCCAATTGGGGTCCCCCTTCCATCCTGAATTAGAATTAGACATCCTGAATTAGAATTTCAAAGGTGGGGTCCCACATGGAATTTTATTTTCAAACAGGTTTCTCAGCCGATGTTAAAAGATGAGAACCATGACATTTAAACAGAGTCAACCCTAAGTCATGCTTCACAAACCTGGGTTCTTGCTTCCCCAGCTGCCCCCAATCGCACACTGGCTAAACATGGAGTATCACCCCACTCTTCTTCATTTGTGAAAGTAATTTAGCTTGGTACCATTAAGAACTTTTATTTTAAAATATTTGATAGAATGCAAAAGTAGCATGACTTTTTCAAATAAAACAAGAACCTACAAAGAAACATTTTTTCTCGTGGAATGTTATTTCCAGGTATGCGCTCCAGTTTCTTTTGTGCTAGTCTATTCATCTGGGCTATCTTCCACTACATGAGAGGCACCTGGAAAATGTAAGACAAGGTTCTTGCCTAAAAGAATCCTAAAAAATACCTCTAATACGCAGTGAACAGTGTACTGTGGGAGCCCACAGTAGACAAAAGATCAATTCTGGCTATGGGGAGAGGAGTAGGGAGGTAGGGGATTTGGGTAACTGATTAGGTGAGTTTCAGCTGAAGGAATGACATTTCTGCTGGACTTTCAGAAGTGAATAGGATTTGGAGCAGTAGAGATGGGAAGAATATCTTGGACTGAAAGAACAGACATGAGCAAAGAATAAAATGGGAGAAAACAACATTTATTAAGCACACTTCTCCCCACTTCCTTTCCCTACCCCCCGACAGCCCCAGAGCACAGCCTTGTAACACCAAATCAAGAGTTCAGATCCCTATACCTGCCAGCCACCCAAAAAAAAAAAAAAAAAAAAAAAAAAAAAAGACATATTTTATTAAGTACTATTCCCTCCCAAAGTTTCAGGCACCACAAAAACTATTTCATAGTGATCTTTTGGCATTTAAAATTCAGTTAAAGTGAAGTCTCCTCTTAAAATGAACCTCCCTGACTGTTCTGTCCTTCAGCTTTGTTACATTATTTGC
>NW_007726953.1:403557-405430 GCF_000696425.1 Galeopterus variegatus | reverse complement strand
GTCTCCTCTTAAAATGAACCTCCCTGACTGTTCTGTCCTTCAGCTTTGTTACATTATTTGCATTTTATTTTAAATACTTAATCATAACTGGGGCAATACTTTTTTGTTAGTTAGCTTAATCTAACTAGGCATAGTTATTTATTATTTGAAGTACACTAATCAGGAAAGCACACTCTAGGGGTGGGTGGTTAGCATTTAAATGCTCTATTCAGAAAGTCACTTTTTGAGGACTGCTGTTACCAACAATTTATCTCAGGTCAATATCAAGGTTGGGGTTGTTAACGATTCTTAGAAATTATTTTTATCAATGAAAACAATTGTGTATTAGATATGTGGATTGATTAGAAAAATTATACAGTCATCTCCGACCTCACATGGATCTTGCAAATTATATCCAGCTAGGCCTACTATAGGTATGGTCATATATGTCATCATTTTCAAGGAATTTTGCTGTCTAAACAAACTTAGGTTAGCTCCATCCCAGTATTAGAATGTTGACTGATTCTTTCATACAGTGATGCTTGTCAGAGGGTCTGAAAAGATGGAGAGCTGGGAATTCTTAGAGCTTGTGGAATATGTGTATGACCTATTTCTTGTGCTGAATTTCTAATAAGTGCTCAAATGTTCAGTAGAATATGATCTCAGACTAGCTGTCTTTTTAACACATCATGTGATAATGAGATTGAAGGTAAAGAAATCTATAGCCTTCACCTACTAGGACTACTGGAGGCTACAAATATTTACCAAAAAGAACTTAATAATTGTGAATGACCAGACAAGTTTGGGTGGGTTTAAAACAAGACCCTTTTTTCTTTGATTCAAATATGCCTTCTTTGTACTCTCATATCTTCCTGAATATGCATCTCTAAAATGTCACTACAATTTTCCATTTAAGTTTACTCATCTGTCTCCTCCCCTTGACTGTGAGTCTCCTGATGATGCAAAATAATCTGGCCAATTTCATAGGTGCACATGTTTTAGGTGCTTTTTGGTAAATAAAGGTAGACATCTAAAATTCTGAAATGGGTGAGATTTAGCTACACCATCTTTCCCCTTCTTTAATCACAAAATTGTCACGGGCNAAATGGGTGAGATTTAGCTACACCATCTTTCCCCTTCTTTAATCACAAAATTGTCACGGGCAGATATTTATTAACTAGAGATCAATTAATAAATAAGCAATCAGAGAAAACAATCCACATAAGCTGTTCCATAAGTTCAATCAAATCTCATCTTTCAGTCTTAATCAAATCCCATCTTTCAGGTGTTCCAATCATCATGTTGCATGGGGCAGATCCCATTGGGGCAGCTCTGCTAATGTGCAAAGACAGGGTGCTGTTATGCTTTCAGCAGGTATTTGGCAATTTAAATCCTCCAGTTTCACAGAACCATTTAGCAGTTACTTCTTGGCATCCTCCCTCAGGGTAAAGGCTATACACCTGACTGTATTCCAACATTATGTTCATGCAAGACTGGGGAATAGCTCTAACACTTAGCCCATTCATAGATCCTCAAAACCTTTTATTTCACCAATGCAAACCCATTTCTAACATTCATCATGCCATCAAGATATTAATTGCACAAACAAAAACTAATTTTTGATACTCAACATGCTAATTTAAAGTCCTTTGGTGTTGTAGAATAAGGATAACAGATGCAATTTGTAATAGTGCGTCTGGAGTACAGGCTTTTGAGGCTTTTAGAGTATGATCAGCCTGCTAGCTAAGCAAACTTGGAGTAAGCATCTTTGAGTAGAATGGTAATGCTGTTTGCTTCTGGATTGTAGCTTATCCAACCAACATTCAGAAAATATCACTCTTTCTATGTATATTTTAAAGAAAATTATAGGTATTATGAAGCTGGTTGCAGGGAC
>NW_007726953.1:389955-403373 GCF_000696425.1 Galeopterus variegatus | reverse complement strand
TCACTCTTTCTATGTATATTTTAAAGAAAATTATAGGTATTATGAAGCTGGTTGCAGGGACCTTGATTAATTGGACTTTGTAACCCAGGGCTTTCCACAGTGATGCACAGTGGGTGCCCATTTCCTATTTCTTGAATCAACTCATAAATGTCTGCATGAGAAAATGAACAAATTAATCAGTGACACCATTTAATCCTCCTCACAACCCTGTGCAATATTGTCACCAGTTTATAGATTAGAAAACTGAAATCTAGAGAACTTAAGCGAATTTCCCAAGATCCATTCACTTACAAATAGAGAGACTGGTGTTCTGAACAAAGTCCGTCTGATGCCAAAGCCCATACTATTCCCACAGCACAGGTTTACCTCCCACGTTCACAGACGTATGGACGTCTGTGGTATGTTTGAGAAGTAATTCAATTGGGTACAATGTTAGACCATGAGAATGATGAATGAAAGATAATCTGGGAAGATAGATGGGATTTATCTGAGAGCCATACACTTGATTTTACAGGTAGTTGGTGATACATCAAAGATTTCTTGAGTAGAATGGTGATCTAATTCCAGCTTTGCTAGATACAACAATCACAATAATATGTTGAACTTTCAAAAGGAGAGAACAGAACTTGAGGTTACCAGAAGTGAAAAAGGAGGAGGGAGAGAGGGTAAGGGATAATCAGGATAATTAGGGGCCAAAAAAAATGATTACATTGTATAATGTTGAATATACTAATTAACCTGATTTGAGCATCACATATTGCGCACAGGTAATGATATTCAAATTTGAACCCCACAGATATGTACAATCAACTATGTTACAATAATAATAATAAAGAAAGATGAATCTAGGGGTAGATATTGAAATAATTTTAAGTTGGAAAGAGGTGAGGAAATCTAAGCAGAAAGCAAATGGCAAAGAGAATGGAAAACAAACAGACAGGAGAAAAATAATTAAACCTAAAAGGATAAANTAAAGAAAGATGAATCTAGGGGTAGATATTGAAATAATTTTAAGTTGGAAAGAGGTGAGGAAATCTAAGCAGAAAGCAAATGGCAAAGAGAATGGAAAACAAACAGACAGGAGAAAAATAATTAAACCTAAAAGGATAAAGTGTGGTGACTTGCTGAATGTAGGATAATAAGGAGGGGAAGGAAATAAGATAACTCGAAGTTGGGTGCCTGAGTTACTAAAAAATTTAAAAATATAAACAGTGGTTGACATGGGTAAAAGGCTGTCAGTTATCCTCTAGGAAAATTATTTCCAAATTCCATGCCAAGATGGCATTTTCTTTCATTTATTTCATCCTGCTCAAACAAAGGCATGTGTGCCTGTGTTAAGTGAGCAGGGCCCCAATTTCACAACTCTGTGTTGAGTAGCCACCAAGAGGGGTGCATGCCTGTTACAGACTCTCAAAAGCTTAATTTTCAAAATGTGAAGCCTGTGTTAAGTGAGCAGGGCCCCAATTTCACAACTCTGTGTTGAGTAGCCACCAAGAGGGCTGCATGCCTGTTACAGACTCTCAAAAGCTTAATTTTCAAAATGTGACAAAAAGCACAATTATACAAGTTGATAATAAGCGTGTGCCAAAGTTTGATCTTAACTCATTAATGGGGGAATCAGCAAGATGATAAAGCTAGTTCAAAGGTAGATAAGATGAAATGAATGTACATTCACATATTACTTCAGAAGAGACAATAAATGTATAGTCATTGAGTTAAAAAAATCACAAAATGCTTGAGTAATATTTATAAGTTAAAGACAAAACTAATTAATGTCCTGTGGCACTATAAAACATAGTCTCTGTGGTTATCTTCTCTAATTGGCAAAAATCGTTTGCAGTGCTATCAGGAAAAAACTCTTTTGCATAACCATAAGATAGAAATAATTTGCATCCATTTTCTACAATTATTATCTTTACAGATTTGTAACTTTGCAGAAATATCATATGTATATGCCTTAATTAATAGCAATAGTAAGCTCCATTCCTCTGGGGAACTAAGTGACACTTAGGCAAGCTTGATGTCCTAGCATCGCATGAAAGATCACAATCAGTTCTTTGTTTTATTTCCAAACACTAGATTTTTCTTCATGGAACATGCATTTTGCCTGCCTACCAGTCACACTTTTCTGGCAATTGCATCTTTCCTCTGTGCTTTCTGAGCAGTTCACTTTGCTAGTGTAATGTAGCCCTGCGCAGCCCCAGAGCAGTTCTCCTCTGAGATTGAGGAAAAGGCTCAGGAGAAGGCTGGAGGCTTGGGGTTACCCTTTCTCAGCTTTTCTCCCTTCACTCAGAATTTGCCAAATTGAGTGAAATCATACTAGGTGTGTCAACTTAACAATTTCTGAAACTGGATTTTTGATAGTGATTGTAATAAAAATAGATGACCTGAATAAATCAAATAGTCAAACTCCACTTTATTTTGCACGGTCCAATATGAACATACAAAACGACAACTTTGTATCAAAAAAGGATTCCATATAACCATGTCATGCAATACATTTTTTAGGTTCAAATTTTTGTTTTTAATTTTTATTAACGTATCTTGGTTTTTCTTTTTTATACAAAAATTAAGGTAATCAATATTTTTTCCTGGAGATAGAATCTCTTTTATTCCAAGATTATACTCTACTTTTTTTCACGTTAAAATGCTTTGTTACGTGTGTACAAGAATAGTGATAGAGGACGGTAGATGTTTTTGTTGGTTTTATTTTGTTCTTTATGTCCTTACCAATAAAAATAGAAATGTACAACCCCATGTCTGTTTCTTATTTCCTTGTGTGTTTTTCTTTTCTTGTTTAAAGAGCACTTTCTTAAGAAAGCCAAGTCTAGAAATCATTGTAGAAAACTTCAGAAAGCAAAGCCATGTTAACATTCTCACTGTTCAGAGTTTAGCTCCAAACATTGCAATTTTCAAAGCCAGGATTGTTTTTTCTGTCCATCAAGCATAGGTTAGTTCATTCGGGGTTGACTCACGTTAACCAAGATGAAGATATAAAACCAAACTTAGGATGCAGAACAAAAATGTCAACTGATTAAATTAAAATTTGAATTCTAACTGCAGAGGGAGTGGATAATTAAGTTCAAGGATAATTAAGTTCAACACTTCTCTCTGGCCTCACACCACCTTGGCCAACTGCCAAGTCATGATCAGAGAGTGGCTGGTTAGCATGTAAACAGAGCAAGGGACACTGGTTTGAGGATTCGAGGACTTCATTGGTTAACAGTTTCAGGCTTGCCACTGGGGCTAAGAGTACTGTTTCAGGGAATCCGCCTCTTGGACAATGCTCAGGAGCTCAGGAGGACATTGCAAACACTATCTATGCATCTTTTGTTGGCTACCAGGCTAAGGAAACCTCTTTTTTATCTTTCTTTTCCATTGGGTGTAATACCTTCCACCAGGGCTGAAAACTATGGTACCTCTTTAAGAAATCTTTGCATACTTCTATTCTGACCCATAAGGATTGATGCTAATATTCGATTCTAAAATGATGACCTTCTTTCTTCCTTTGATATCTCTGTTTTTCCAGGAAGTGTCACCACTCCTCCCACCCCCCATGCATAAAACAGTCAACATTTTCTTTAAAAGTTACAGAGATTGATTGAAGCCTTATCTGGTGTATCAAGTTTAGGGGAGAAAAGATTTCTTTTCTTTCCATCTTAGGTTCATGGCTGAGGTCCCTCAAAGACAGACTAACAAGGGAAAATCAGAAAAATTTATTTAATATAAGTTCTACATGACACAGGAGCCTTTGAAACAAAAACCCCAAAAACAAAGACACCTCTGTATTTTGATACTATATTTGTTGAAGAAGTGGATAGTTGTGAAGAAGTATGATTGGACAAAAGGAGTATGATCTAAGGGTGACAAACCGTAGGGAATTTAGCAAAGCGTATTGTTCAGATTCTCCCCCGTGTCCTGGTGTCTTTGGAGATACGGGCATTTGTTTTCTCTGGCTATGAAATGGCCGAGTATGATTGGACAAAAGGAGTATGATCTAAGGGTGACAAACCGTAGGGAATTTAGCAAAGCCTATTGTTCAGATTCTCCCCCGTGTCCTGGTGTCTTTGGAGATACGGGCATTTGTTTTCTCTGGCTATGAAATGGCCGTTTCTCCCATGAGAGCCTTATGACCTACTTCAGGAAAAGATCACAAAATTCTTTCCAGGTTTTATGGACTCCTTCAGAGGCAAGGAGAAGGAGAAGGTCAGAGAGATCTTCCTGTTTCCATAGTTGGCTCAAATGCTAAGGTGCCATATTTTGAGGTAGTATGTCCTGAACCCCATCACAAGATATTATTTTATCATAGACCTTCATTCTCTGTGTATCAAACCAAAGATACTCACTGATACACTTTTCAGATCCCTGCCACCCTGTAGTCATATTTTTTTCTTTTACTTTTCTTTTTGTTGGCTCTAAGTTCATATGGAAGTGGTGTGTCCAGTTTTTATAATAATATTTTGCATAGTACAATCATTTGTTTATCTCTCATATCACTTTTGAGAATTGCCTTTTCCCTAAGATGCCCTTTGCTGTTGGATTGGATTTGAATTTTAAATGTCTTATTGCATTCTCTCAAGTTTTTCTTTCCCAACAGTTATTTTTGCCCTGAAAAAAATAAAAAGAAAAAAAAATGTGAAGTTCTGTGCTCCTAACATTGCATTTTTTTTTTTTTTTGTCTTTTTGTCTTTTTTTTTTCGTGACTGGCAACGGATCGCAACCCTCAGTGTCGCGCCCGTACCAGACCGGGACGGCAACGGGATCGCAACCCTCGGTGTTGCCCCCGCTCCTCGCTCAGCCAGTGAGCGGCCGGTCTGTATGTGGGATCCGAACCCTCGGCTGCCGCCGCGCTTCCCAAGCGGCGCACTGTAGCAGTGTGCCACCGGGCCGGCCCCCTAACATTGCATTTTTTGCTTGTAGGAATTAGCTGTCCCCAAATTAAAAGCTAACATTTATTAACTAACACCCTTGTCTCTTACTATCTTAGATAATTCAAGTTGTAAATTTATATAAATTCTGAATAATTAAAATACTTTTCCAACTTACAATAATTTGGACCACTTGAAATTGCCAAATTTCCACTAGAAGTGTTTTGACCTATAAAAAAAGGAAATACCATAGGGTTCAATCTACTAGTCTTCACACATAATCCATTCTTCCCCAGAACTCCCGAACTATTTTTGAAACCAATGAAAATGATATATGTTGGAGAAAAGGCAAAGTAAGGCAGATGGTGGCCTCCGCTGAATTTGAGGATTGTCCCGATACCCCAAATCCATCTCTACCATAGGCATAAAGACAAGAAACCATGAAGTCTCAGACTGCTGTTTAATTCTATGTCTTAACATGCTCAACAACTCCTTGATCAAAGCCCATATCTCTCCTTTGAATTATCTGCCTATTAGAAAACAAATTCTCTGATTCCTGTCTGAATGGTTTTTTTTTTTTTTTTTTTTTTGACTGGTAAGGGGATCACAACCCTCAGCACGGTGTGGTCTGCACCACGTTCAGCCAGTGAGCACACCGGCCACCCCTATCTAGGATCTGAACCCACAGCCTCGGCGCTACCCCCACACTCTCCCAAGTGAGCCACTGGGCCGGCCCTGACTGTGTATGTTTTGCACAGGTATTAAAAAGTCTTCTCCCAGCTTCCGGTCAGGATGGCTGAGTAGATGGTCCCCAGTGTCACTATCTCCCATGAATCAACCAATTTACAACTATAAAAAAGCAACAACAGCCAAGCTGGGGCTGCTAGAGCTCAGAGGAAAAGGAGGAGAGACCTATGGAATGCATGAAAGTGGAGAAGCCATGTTGAGAGAAAGAAAGAACCACTCTGACTGTTTTGAGCCTCGGCTACTTCCAAGCTGGAGCTGCTGAGTACACAGAGCAGGAGCTGGCAAAAGCCTCAGCTGTGCCCTTCAGATGAAGTTGCTTGGAGGCTGTAGGGGAAAAGAGGGTCTTGGTGGCCCCCAGACCAGCAAGACTACTAATTGGGATCTCACGGACCCACATAGGAATGGGGAGCCACAACGACTGAAAAAAAAGGAGCCACTCAGAGGCCAGTGAATCACTGCAAGGGACTGGTGCATGGCCCACCCCATGGGAAATGTTTGGAGTGTGGGAGATAGGAGAGATGGACCCACCAGGGGAGAACTGGGGCACAGCAAGGACAGCTGATCTGCCCCCCAGTCAGCATAGGACCACTCAGTGGAGACTGGTCAGGAATATAGAACTGCAGGGGATGAGCTTCGCTGAAAAGACTCAGGCCCAGACCAGAGTTTCTGTACAACCCAGATGTACCAGATCTCATGAGTTCTGGAAGCACCTATAAAGTCAACCATTAAAACCCGAGCTGCACAAAAAGCCTTCCCCAGAGAATCAGCAGCAAAGCAGCAATTTAGCTTAACCACAGAGCTCAAGCACTGGTCCCCACAGGAAGTTCCCCCATTTTAGAAGTAATCAAAGGACAACAAATTAGTTCCAGTGCAGAGTTTAAGTGGCAGGAACAGCAAATAATCCAACACAGAACTGAAAGAAAAAACAAAATACCCAAAGACCAGAGACAAAGTTTGATATTAACTAGTAAAGGTCTCTCATCATCAAAGAACACCCAAAAAACTTAAAAGGACTGGAAGTCCCCTGGCTTGATAGCCTCAGCCACACCTCCCAACACCCGCAACCAGTCCAGCAACAACCACCAAGCTGCAGCAGGAAGTGCCTCAGGCTCCTGAGCTGGGGTGGTGGGGGGAGGCGAGGGCTTCAGCCACACCCCTCTGACATCTGTACCCAGTCCAGCAATGACCAAGCCACTGTTGGAAGCCCTCGGTCTCCCATGCAGATGCCACAGGCCTCAGCCCCACACCTCCTCCTTCCTCCTTCTCCCACCCTATTTCCTTCCCCTTTCCCCTCTCCTCCTCCCTGTAACTGCTCCACAACAACATCATAGGATGTAAAAAAAGTATAAATATAGTACTATTAATAAATAAACTTAAAAAAGAAGTCTTCTCCCCAATTTCCTCTAAGTTCCTTTCTCACAATTATGTAGGTTTCTTCTTCTCTTTTACAAATGGCCTTTCTGAACAACTGCCATGCTTTGTGTCTTTAAAACTCCATGGATTCTGGGGTGTGGGTGCTGCCCTCTGTCCAGGAGCCACAGAGACCCTGTTTATTCCTCTTTTGGTGCTTCTCATCCCAGCATTAGTTTCATTGTCTCCAGGTTTTATTTCTTCCACCATTTTTTCATTTTTCCTGCCATGGAAAAAAACCCAAAAAACTAAAGAAGAACTAAAACAAAACCACTGATAACTCTTACATTCCCTCTTTATTTTTTTAAAGAAATTAAAAAGTTAACTTCCTTAAAAGGTGAAATAATAAATATTTCTACTTAAATATTTATAAGATTGGTGAGATGATTTTTTCAATATTAGTTTTAATTCTGGTTACTGTCTTTTAAGAACACTTATATTCAGTTGAACCATTTGAAATGGTATTTTTTGTAGCTCCAAAAGAGTCAAATATCAAGAATTTAACTTGGTTAAAAAAAAATGCTGGGCTGGCCCGGTGGCGCACTGCTATAGTGCGCCGCTTGGGAAGCGCGGCGGCGCTCCCGCCGAGGGTTCGGATCCCACATACAGACCGGTTCCCGCTCACTGGCTGAGCGAGGCGCGGGAGCAACACCGAGGGCTGCGATCCCGTTGCCGGTCCCGGTCCGGTACGGGGGCGACACTGAGGGTTGCAATCCATTGCCGGACACAGAAAAAGACAAAAAAAGGAAAAAATTAAAAAATAAAAAATAAAAATAAAAATAAAAATAAAAAAAAGCTTCATCAAGAGAAATACTAAGAAATGAAGAAGTCTAGAAACCACATCATGTGAAGACCCCAGAAACTGGAGATTTTCTGGTAGCTATATCTAACTACAAGAAAGACTTAACAGTGAAGAGGCTACAAATGTCTATATTGTTCCAGAGGCTAAGAACTAAATTCCATAAGTAAAAATGATGAGGGATGAGTTGTGGTTCAATATGATAAATAAGTTTTAAATTGCTTAAGAGACATGCCAAAAAAGTGAAGAGTTAATTTTAGAACTAAGGTGATTAAGACTTCATAGAATTTTCTAGAACAGAAGTCACCAAGTACAGCCTGTGGTCTAACCTGGCCCACTGCCTATTTTTATAAATAAAGTTCCACTGGAGCACAGTCATGCCCTTAGTTTATGTATTGTTTATGACTGTTTTCTCACTATAATAGTCAAGTTGAGTAGTTGCTACAGAGACTATATGGTCCACAGCCTAGAATATTAACTATCTGGCTCTTTACAGAAAAAGTTTGTCAGCCTGTTCTAAAGGAAGATGCTCTTAGTTATTTTAGCTGGCCTAGCACTATCAGAGATAAAATCTAGATCCCAGGCTTGTAAAACTACAGAGAAAGAAAAGAGAATTTGCTGGTATATGCAAGATGAGCTAAAGTGAACAACTAATCCTGGTCAGAATTTTCTCAGTTTTAGCACTAAGTATTCCATGTTCCAGGAAAACTTTTAGTCTTTTACAGACAGGGACAATTGATCGTCCCAATATGTATAATGGTCAGAGCAAAGTCATGAGAAGGACAAGTCAAACTAGAGAAGAAAGAAACAAAGCTCAATTTGGAAAGGAGACCAAGTAAGAGCATTCTGAAGAGCCACCACGGTCAAAGTTCACATGGTGAGTTTGGCTAATGAAATGTGCAGCACACCCAGTATATCAGTTAAGATTAAATTCAACTGTGAGTGACAGAAAACAGCAAGACAGTGACTTAAACGGAAGCTTATTTCTCTCTCACATTAATAAAGCCTGAAGGTAAGCAGTTCAGGACTTGCATGACAAATCATCAGGGATCTAGACACCTTCTACCCCATTGCATTATCGTTCTCAAAACATCACTTCCACCTTCTGGAGCAACATGACTGCTTGAGGTCCAGTTATCACAGCTGCATTGCAGTCAACAGGAAGGAAGAAGGGATTAAAAAGGGAACATCTTTGTCCTTTAATGACTCTTCTTCAGAGTTGCACATATCACTTCTGTTGACATGTGACCATACCTAACTACAAGAGAGGCTGGGGAACACTGTCTTTATTCCTAGAAGCCATGAGCTCAGATAAATATAGAGGGCTTTATTAACAATGAAGAAGTAACGAATGGGTTTTGAGACAACTAGCACTCTCTGACACATGTAGACAATTATATTTGTTATAAATTTATAGCTAATATTATTGGGCTGCCTTTAATTATCAGGTACTCTACCAAATCCTTAATGTAAATTTTCTCATTTAATCCTTCCAAAAACCTGTGAGTTAGATATTACCATTATTCTGTATTTGATAATTGAGAAAATGGAGGCTAAAATGCATAAAATTACTTATACTAGATTACACAGCTTTGAGGTGAAGCTGGGATTTGAATTCTTATTTGTCGTCTTTATTATATCCATGAATTTAATCACCTCTTCATGCTGCCCCAAGAGCATTTTGTAAGGGTTGATTTTTACCAAGTTTTCCAATCTCATGGACCAAAATCCAGAGTATAATAGTCACATGAGGTCAACCTTTGGGTTGCTATAGATTTCTGGAAGAGTTAGAGCTCATGCAATTATAATGGCTTCTCAAAAAAACTGACTATATGCATATCTATATCTAATCTCTATACACACACATAAATTTATTATAAATTTTACTGATAAAAAGGAAGTGTAGCACACAATTTTTAAACAATAAATGTGCAATACTCTTCATTATAAACTCTACATGGCAAATTAATTCCATAGAATGCTTTTTTCAAGTTTTGCCAAACTCCTATGTTTATAAACAGCCTACAATTGTAACTGACAAAGTGGAGTTTTGACATAAATACTGGTTGATATTTTCATATATTTTAGCCAGTGAGATGGGAGTGAAGCAGCAAAGACGTTGGGAGCTTCACTTATTCATCAATAATGTGAGTAACTTCTTAGCTGAATTGCATAACAGTTTTTAAATATGGGAAGAACATATACTCAGTTTTTTTGTGTTACTGACAGTATAACAGCAACTTTTAAGTTAGTCTGCATTATGAACATATTCATCATTTCTTTCTTAGGTGTAAAACAGGGATTGAAAACTGTGGCTCTTTGGCCAAATCTGTCTTTTCCACCATTTTTGTAAATAAAGTTTTATTGGAAAACAGTCATGTCCATTCATTTACATGTTATCTATGTCTGCTTTTACATTGCAATGTCAGAGTTAAGAAGTTGTGACTAAGGACATATGACCCATAAAGCTGAATATATTTACTATCTGGCTATTTACAGAAAATGTTTACCAACCTCTGGCCTAAAAGTACAGAGAGCAACAGATTAATGGAAGACTGGTGCCCATATTTTCAGTTACAGAAAACAGAGCTTTCCCAAAGACAAGTAACTATTTTGGAAAAGAAGATTTTAGAACACCTTAGCACAACAGTGTAGGTAAAACACCATTGGTTGGCTTATGCATTGGATCCTAGAATTCCAGGGAATGTGGAAGGCCATCTAGCCTGGCAGAAGGATGTTCATTATATTTCTCCTAGATGCTGCTTTAAAAAATCATGAATATGAAAAGACATTGAGGAGGAACCAAGCCAACCCTGGATGGGTACAATTGGTCCTTCTGCCTATAATTTCATTATATTAGCTTTCTGGAATTTCATAACATACAAAGAACTGAATAACTGCCAGAAACAGAAGCAAAAAACAATTGCCAGATAAAATCCTAACTAAAAATTTACTTTATTCTGAAGCACAAAGGCCCTTTCAAGGCTAGCTGCAGGTCTATTTTAATTTCCACAGCTTTGTTAGGTGTTTATAGACATCAGAAAAGAAAAATAAATAAATAAAAGAAGATTAAAGGAATAAATAAGGGCATGTATGAGCTGTATAAATAACAGATGTCCTGAAAAGATAAATTATTTTATAGAAAAACATTGACAAGTTCTCAAAATGCAAGTCCTCAATTACTTATTTCTTCTCTGAGGATGCAGTCTAATTATTGATAGAATCAGGAACAGAAAATTCTTCATGGTGTGTTTAATGCTATCAATACATGGCATATGTAATATTGGCATAGCAGTATTTATACCGCTAGTGAACTGCTCAAAGATAGTGCGGTACAGTGAGAAACTCCTAGAGTGAGTGCTCCTCAGAGTGGGCACTATACCCTTTGTAAGAGGCAGGCAACCTCATCTACCACCATGTGTCTTATAATGTCTCAGTTCTCTAGTCATTTTTCTCTTTGAGAATGATGCCATAATTTAGTTGGTTTTGGTGACAGAGTATTATGTGTTCCTGACATAGGCCTGAATTAATAAACACAAATGGAAACACTGACACTGAAATCTCTTGGAAAAGTTTTATTATACGAATGTCACATACATAAATCTAAAAGCTTTCTGTGAATTTTCTGATGATTATTAAAATAAAATCATAAAGGTAAAGTGCTCTGAGATTATATCCAAGGATCCTGAGACATCCATTTGACAAAATTTGATAGAAAATATTTTTTTCAAATGCATTTGACTTTAAAACAGTGTATTTGTGGAGCAGTCAGTGGAAACCTACTTTGGAAAATATTGGATTCCATGGAAAAGTCACATTCTGTTCATTGTGTCTCTTCCCTGTGGCAGAATGGCCAACCGTGGAAAGAGCCTGGCCTAGGCTCTGTTTTCTCAAGATACTGGAAAAGAGCCAGTTCAATATCAAGTTGGACCATCACCTTCACACAGCCCAAAACATTTTCAAGCTTAAAAAATAAAAAATAGATCACTGCACTGTCTGACTCCTGAGGGGACCAAAAGCTAAAGTGCCAACCTATTGTAAAAGGAGCGCTTTTGGTGTTCTCTGACGTTCAGAACTGACAGTTGAAATTGTCAGTTCGAATGTTCTCAGGAGAGAGCCTGTTCTTAAGAAACCTTGAGACCATTTTGCAGCCTTGGCAAGTGTGGATAAAGTCAAGTCCCTTTGAGACTCTTTATAGTTTATCATGATTATATCTTTACACTTACAGAGCATCTTTTCTCAAAAAAGCCTTCAGGCATTTTTATCAACTATGATAGAGAGAGAGAGGGAGAGAGAGGGAGAGAAAGTTAGAAAGAGCTTTTGTAAAAGTAATGCATGTATGTATTAGTCTGCTGGAGCTGCCATAACAAACTACCACAGACTGGGTGGCTTAAACAACAGAAATTTATTTCCTCATAGTTCTGGAGGGTAGAAGTCCAAGATCAAGGTGTCAACAGGTTTGGTTTCTTCTGAGGCCCCTCTCCTTGGCTTGCTGAAGACTGTCTGCTCCCTGTGTTCTCCCATGGCCTTTTCTCTGTGAATACACACTCCTGCTGACTCTTCCTCTTCTTATAAGGACACCAGTCTTATTGGATTAGGGCCCCATCCTTGTGAACTCATTTAACCGTAATTACCTCTTTAAAGGCCCTATATCCAAATGTAGTCATTGTGGGTTAGGGCTTCAACATATACATTTTTGTCTGAGGGGCGGATGGTGTTGGTACAGAATTTAGTCCATAGCAACATATGATCATAGAGCATTCTAACAAAATACCAAAGTATTAAAAACAGAGTAAATTTTTAAAAAATCATCTGACTTTCTACCACTCAGAATTAACAAATTTTCCTCTTGGTGAATGTCATTACCTACATCTCTTCAACCATTTGGATGAATCAGTAGCTTGATAGAGAATGAGATAGATGGATTTTAATCTATGAAAATAGAATCATAGTGCATAACTTACTTTTTAAATTAATTTGAATTTTTAGTAGTGTAATATTTTACCTTAGTTTAGTTGATTTAAAACCAGTGCATAGGGCCGAGCCCGTGGCACACGCGGGAGAGTGTGATAATATTTTACCTTAGTTTAGTTGATTTAAAACCAGTGCATAGGGCCGAGCCCGTGGCACACTCGGGAGAGTGTGACGCTGGGAGTGCAGCAGCGCTCCCGCCGCGGGTTCGGATCCTATATAGGGATGACCTGTGCGCTCACAGTGCTCACTGGCTGAGCGCGGTGCGGCCGGGCTCAAAAAGGACAACAACAAACAAACAAACAAACAAACAAACACAAAACCAGTGCATAAAAGTACTGTTTTTTTCTAAGGATTTTAAAATCACCCATGCAGTAGAGTACACTTCTTTTCATGTATAAATGCTGTTCACTAGTCCTTATAAACATTACATTTGAGACCCTCTAAGCTAGAGCAAAAGAAAGAAAGAAAAAAGGAAAACCTGTGTGCATGTGTCTAGTCTTTTAAACCATTTAATAAGTGTAAGAGAAAGTGTAAAATAAGTGTAAAAGAAAATTATAGATAGAGAGGGAAAATGGCGGCGGGAATGGAGCACCCGTGTCGGGACACAGCGCGATCCTGAG
>NW_007726953.1:388902-389893 GCF_000696425.1 Galeopterus variegatus | reverse complement strand
TAAAAATATTATAAAAGCAAACAAGATTTTAGAGTCATTTTTGTATTGTTAAAGTGTTCGTTTCTATTTTATACCACCTGCTATAGATGACAATGAATTTAGGCTCTTACAATTCCTCCTGATTTTTCTTCTTGGTACTTAATTTTTGTTATGCACGTGTGTGTGTAAAAATTACATTTGTACTCTATTCTGTGATCATAATTTCCACGGTTAGTCCATTTTTTAATAAACTTAATGTTCTCTGACTTTTTAAATTTCATTTTCTGCATTTTCAAGTTCATTGAAAAAAATCTCTTAGTTATCAGAAATTCACCAAGTACTTCCATTCCATGAAGAATCCATGAGTATGTATGGCTATAGTTGTTGCATGTTTAAGAATATCTGTGACATTTATTGTAAAATGACAACTTGACTTGGCACAGTATTCATGGATCACTTTTTTTCTCTCTCTCTGAATTGTGTAGACTTTGCTCTTGTGTTCTAGCTTTGAATGCCAGTGCAGAAAATTTTAAAGCCAGACTAGCGTCTCCCCCTTTGGCTGACCGTATGCCTGGAGAATTTCTTCTTTAAAAAATTTTAAAGCTTAGCCAGGATATGTCTGAGTGTCAATCACTGTGAATCTAAGTTTTTCCTCCTAAAATAAATTGGTTTTTCTTCCAACTTGCAGATCAAGTTTTGTTCACTTTTCAAGGCTTTCTTTGAATACCAGTTTCATTTATTATGTCACTTACTTTAGCAGGAACACTCAAGAGTAGAATTTCCCTATGTTGAATTAGTTTCCCCATCTCACACAATATTTTTTTTGTTCTGGATTGTTTTAGTCATTCTGCCATTTTCCTCTGTGATTATCTCAAGACTTTCCTTATGTTAGTAATTCTATTGACAGCCACATGTATTGTGTTTCCCGTGATGTTCAATTATCATGTCTCGAATGGAATCATTTTTCTTCTCAATTTATTGCCTCGATTTGCAATTTCCATTTTTGTTCCAT
>NW_007726953.1:382555-387700 GCF_000696425.1 Galeopterus variegatus | reverse complement strand
GTATTCATTTTATTTGATAAATTTTGGGGGATGGGAGTCATTGATCTGACCTCATTGTGGCATAATTACTTATAAACCCTCATGGATTAGGTTTTAATTCCTTCAATGCTGCTGAAATATGTCTTTGGCACTTTCATTATACTTGCAGAGGTACTGGGTGAAAACTAACTATAAAACCCAATCGTTCATTGATATTTGTAATTATAACACCTACCACAAGACTCTGGGACTCCTACATGATTATGTTTATTGTTACAATAACAAGCATATTAGCAACTTAAGTCTAAGAGTCTCGAAGTGTTCCAGGGCACAGTCAACGGGCGTTGCTCTTTTTTGCAAATAAGAGACAGATACACAATCACAATATCATGCTCAAGGTCAAACAGCTATAGAGGCAGCATTTGAACTCCTGTTAGCATCCAGATTCTGTCTTATAAATGTTTCTCAGGCAAAAAATATTAAGCAATCATCACTGCACGTGCCTTCTGACTGTGCAGATCCCGACGCGAGGAATCAGCCCACCGCTGACCCACTGACCCACACGGCACATTTCCAACATCCAGTAATCGTCTCCCATCGATTGTCAAACACTGGTGGACACAGAGGTGTGGAGACTTCCCCACACTTCTATAGGTTAATACATTTCCTTCTTCCACTGTGGAATTATACTGGCTTAGAAACTGCCAAATTCGTGTCTCATAAAAAATTCAGCACATACTTTCAGTTATAAAGCAGCAGAAACCCAACGGATTCCTTCCCTAGTGAATTTTAAGAGCTGATTGAAAACATCCAAAGAAATAGCTCTAAATGTTCAGCTTTATTGAATGGGATGAAAAAAGACAAGGGAGTATGTCAGGAGACCTGTGAGGAGGGAGGAAGATAGAGAAATCTTTTCCCTTATTTGTTCTGAGCTAAGAAAACCCACAATACAATCCATGACTCTAGACCAAATGGGATGAAAAAAGACAAGGGAGTATGTCAGGAGACCTGTGAGGAGGGAGGAAGATAGAGGAATCTTTTCCCTTATTTGTTCTGAGCTAAGAAAACCCACAATACAATCCATGACTCTAGACCCCCTCCCGCTACACCATCTTCTCAAAATCATGACCTCAAATCACCTGCTTCTGGTTTCAAGCATCACAATACATTTTGTTTAATCACATGGATTACTTTATGAATGAGGATTTAGAACATCTTGGACCAGTATCCCTTCACAGTACAGTAGACACTTCAGAAAATGAATATTGTGGTAGACAGATAATGGCCCCCCAAAGCTAGTCACATTCTACTTCCCAGACCTGTGCATATGTTACCTAATACGGCAAAAGGGACTTTGCAGGTGTTATTCAGTTAAGGACATTGAGATGGGGAGATTATCCTGGGTTATCCAGGTGAACCCAAGGTAATCACAAGGGAATGCATAAGCCGTGAAGCAGTAGAGTCAGTCAGAGAAGGGTGTGATGACACAAGCAGAGGTCAGAGAGAGATTTTAAGATGCTGCACTGCTGGCTTTGAAAATGGAGGAAGAGACCATGAGCCAAGCAATGCAGGCAGCCTTGAGAAGCTGAAAAAGGTAAGGCAGTGGATCCTTCCCTGTGACTCCAGAAGGAATGCAGCCTGCTGACCCATATTAGAATTCTGACCACCTGAAACGGAAGACAATACATGTGTTTTGTTTTAAGCCACTATGTTTGTAGTAATTTGTTGCAACAGTAATAGGTAGTAATAGAAATAGTGGTTAGTTGATACAAATGCAAAAATTCCTGACTAAATCATTGAAATACAGATTTTAGAGTAATCAAACATGGTTACTATAGGAACTCTGAAGAAAATAGTAGATCTGGTACCATACAATGAAATCCAGGGTTGATTAAAAGTTGCAGTAAGAAGACCCTCACCTATTATTAATTATGAAAGAAGCATTTCTGAGGAAGTAAGGACCTGTTTTTCTTCAAGCGCCTCCATTATTTTTCAGGAGCTGATAAAGACAAGTTTGAGGGAAACAGGAATTATTAATAACAATTTCCTACTGTATCATATTGAATGGACATGCTTCATCTTAAACCACAGCTATTTCCATTTCTGCATGAGCAAGTGTCCACTGGGTTTTCAAAGCCTTTGACTGAATGTTTCTGTTGATACTTGTGTTTTTCCCCATTCCATGGGAAAGACTTTTCAAGTGGTTTCCATTCATAAAGTAGAGAGAACATGATTTTATCATGCCGTAGAGAAATGGAGGGTCTTTGTTTCCTCGAAGAGACTTCAAATGGCCTTTGAAGAATCCTAGGGAATTTCTTTACATTCATCTTTCTTCTTTCCTCCTAATAAAAAGCAGCAAGATTAACAGCCACCAGTTAGGCACTGCTAATTCAGACACCAGCCTCTCCACCCAGTTAAGTCCTCATGGCTCTGCCCACCTAACTGGTCCACAACACAGCTCTCATTCTGTCACTTCCATCACTGGACATAGCCAATGGCTCTTTAGTCCCCCCCTGCATCACACTCCTCTGCCTGGCCTAAAGTCTCCTTCATAAATTGCCTCTTTTTTGGAACATAGTCACTTACTACAGAGAGTCCCTTACTTAAAGAATTATGGTTCAGTCAATAGGCAACTTAGATTAAATTTTCTCATAGGAACAATATTTTACAAGGCTCTGAGATGCCAGGACTAGCCTGCAAGAAGCCAACTAATAGTAAGTATTCATACTATCTCCACAGTGTACTCTCCTTCTCTGCTCCCTCAGTGAGTAAATGTTAGCAAGAGTTCTCACTTAGGTTGCTAAATGGATTTTTTACTCACTAGGATTACTTCTTGGGGATTAGGATAAGATTAAAAGCACTGTTATGAACCCATTTAGAATCTTCTAACTAAAAAGGAAATTGCAAAGAATACATCCCTCTTGACTCATCAACACTATCTAGGTGGCTGTAATGCTGCTGGTAACTGTAAACCGACTTCGACTTGAGTTTAGATGGGGTTAGGTAAGCGCCTCTCCTAGGCAAGGGTAACTTATTATCACACCAAAATACACAAATAAAAACACTTTTCTATAACTTTACGGTTGCATAGAAAAAGGTGTCTTTTGAATATAATCATTTATTGTGTGATTAAGAAATAAAGAACAGTTGGCTGAATTCCCTTCTACCCTCTGTCAGTATGTGTGGTTGTCCCTATACAGATGAGTTAGCAACTAGAAACAACTGCTGCTTCTCTGTAGGGATCTTCTGCTCCCCTCAGTCTCTCTTCCCAGGTTCCATCCTTCTTTTTCCTTTGGTTATGATTTTTTATTCTTCTAGGTTACAGAGCATGTAATTAAGGAGCTGCCAGATGGTCCCTTTTCTGTATGTATCCAAATTCTGTGCATCCTTCCAAAGCCTGTCTCAGTTCTCCCTGAAGCATTCCATCTCTTCTATAGCTGTGAGAGACAGTTATAATTCCATATAATAATTATTATATATTATTATTATTATGTATGTAATATAAACCCACTGTGCTTCTCTTTTTATTAAAAGAGAACTCTCTTGCTTTTGAGTAACTCCTCTTTTTTCCAACCTTCTGTCTCTTACCACTCTGGTAGCAGTGGGAACTAGTAAGACTCCATCTCCATAACCACAGCATATTATTATGTATGTAATATAAACCCACTGTGCTTCTCTTTTTATTAAAAGAGAACTCTCTTACTTTTGAGTAACTCCTCTTTTTTCCAACCTTCTGCCTCTTACCACTCTGGTAGCAGTGGGAACTAGTAAGACTCCATCTCCATAACCACAGCAAATGACACCTGATTCATCTGGAAACCTTTAGTCCTCCCCCACACTCCTTATCACAATGATGAGCCTACAGGCCAGTCTCTTGACTAAGAATTGTGAACTGGAGCTGTTATTGATGAGCCCTTTCCTTCCTGGTCACAAGTTGTGTGAATGAGCTCTTTCAAGTAGCCAGAGACAAGGTGGAGAAAGTCAATTTGCTTTGTCTAAAAAGTCAATGTGCAACAGAGAATAGAACTGAGAACCAGAGAGAAGAGACAAGGTAGATAGGATACAGTCATTCCTAAGACCAACTTTATTCCTGTCCTTTTTGCAGTTTAACTAAAAGCTCTTTTCCACATGCTAGTTAGGTCAGGTGTTTGCCACTTACCATGAGTTCTGGCATCCTCCAGCCCCTTTCCATAGACTTTTTAGATTTTTATATTACCTTCTCCATTGGTTTTCACTAATCTCTGCACTATCCCATTGCAGACAAATGACTCCTTTTGCATTGTCTTTGTTCTCTAATTGGATCATGTGACTTAAGAGCAGATAACCCAACTTGAATTTAGAAAAATGCTTAATATCATCGTGGGAGAAACCTCAGGAAATACTTGGTGGTTGATAATGGAAGAACTTCCTAAACAGATGAGTTACATGTTTATCATACATTTTCAGATATTATCAGCTCAGTTGGGTACATATAAAAAGTACACGAGAATCCTGTACATTCAGGTCTTTTTCTCTTTCTGTCTTTGTGTCATTGTTTAAATTACTTCACCTTTCTGACCTCCAGTTTCCTTTTTATATTCTAGACAGGAAATAGTAATGTGTTGCTCATAATACTTTAGGTTGCAAGGCACAGAAATCCAAATTAATTTTTTAAGCAAAAAAGGACTGTTTAGTCTTATCTAATTTAAAGAGAAGCAGAGTAGACTTTCAGATACGAGTTGCTATGGATTGAATGTTCCCCCCGAAAGTCATTGAATCTTGACCCCCATTGAAAGAATGCTAAGAGGGAAGGAAATCAACTATGGTATTTGAAAGGTAGAGCCTTTAAAAGGTGATTAGGTAGTGAGGACTGCTCTCATGAAGGGACTGATCCATTCATGGAGCAACAGGTTTATTGTCATGGGTGCGGTTCTGAGGGCTTTGTAAGGAGAGCAAGAGAGAAGGTCAGCTTTCTTGCTTAGGCCGTTCTCTCACCGTGTGATAGCCTACCTATGTTGCTGAAGAGACTCACCACCAAGACAAAGGCCCTCACCAGATGTGTTCCCTGGAATTTGGATTTCCCAGCCTCTAAAACTGTAAGAAATAAATTGTCTTTCTTTATAAATTACCTAGTTTAAAGTATTCTGTTATAAGCAACAGAGAACAGACTCATAAATGAGGTACCTT
>NW_007726953.1:381304-382141 GCF_000696425.1 Galeopterus variegatus | reverse complement strand
TACCTAGTTTAAAGTATTCTGTTATAAGCAACAGAGAACAGACTCATAAATGAGGTACCTTGAAAAAATGCACAGAAAATGCATATTATAAAAAAACTGTGCATGGATTTCAATTTTTTGTACCAAAATAATCTTGTATTAACTTGTTACAAGAGGTCTGAACAGTGTCTAGTTTGAGGCGCTAGGAAGGATAAAACATAACTTTAAGAAGAGACCTTATCAGAGCAGCCTATTTTTTCTAGAGTTGAAGCAAGAAACAAACACCAAATTAAATGATGAAACTTGGGTGGAAGAATATTGAAATCATTGATGCCTTATGGAAAATTTATGGGGATAATGCCTCAAAGAAATAATCAGTTTACAAATGGATAACTCATTTTAAGAAGAAATAAGAAGATGTTGAAGATGAAACCCACAGCGGCAGACCATCCACATCAATTTGTAAGAAAAAAATTAATCTCATTCATGCTCTGATTGAAGAGAACTGATGATTAACAACAGAATCAAACAGCAAACACTATGGGCATCTCAATTGGCTCAATTTACACAATTCTGACTGAAAAATTACAGTTGAGCAAACTTTCTGTTCAATGGGAGCCAAAACTGTTGCACCCAGATCAGCTACAGACAAGAATAGGGTGTTCAATGGAAATTTTAAATAAGTGGGATCAAGATTGTAAAGAATTTATTCAAACAAATGTAACAGGAGTTGAAACATAGCTTTATCTGTACAATCTTGAAGACAAAGCACAACTGAAACCTTGGCTACCCAGAGGTGGCAGTTGTTCAGTCAAAGCAAAAGAAGACCAGTCAAGAGCAAGAATCATGGCAGCAGAT
>NW_007726953.1:337690-380542 GCF_000696425.1 Galeopterus variegatus | reverse complement strand
TGGCAGTTGTTCAGTCAAAGCAAAAGAAGACCAGTCAAGAGCAAGAATCATGGCAGCAGATTTTTTTGGATTCTCAAGGCATTTTGCTTGTTGACTGTCTGGATGGCCAAAGAGCAATATTATCTGTTTATTGTGAGAGTGTTTGGATAAAATTAACCAAAGGTTTAGCAAAAAGACAAAACAAAAGCAAAAACTTTACCAGAGAGTCTTTCTCCAACAATGTTCCTGCTCATTCCTTTCATCAAACAAGGGCAATTTTGTGAGTGTTTCAGTGGAAAATCACTAGGCATCCATTTTTCAGTCCTGATTTGGCTCCTTCTGATTTCTTTTTGTTTCTAAATCTTAAAAATATCTTTAATGGGGCACCCATTTTTATTCAGTTGATAATGTAAAAAGACTTCATTGACATGGTTAAAGTTCCAGAACCCTCAATTCTTTAAGGATAAATTAAATAGCTGGTATCATCACTTACAAAATTGTGTTGAAATGGGTGGAACTTACTTTGAGACATAAAGTTTATATTTTTTATGTTTATCTTTTAATTCCATTTTTCCAAAAACTTTTTGAAGTCCCTTTGTATAATTGAGTATGCATGAGCAAATAATGTCAATTTCTTCATATTGTGGCCCTAATTTTTCCTCAGTGATTCCTTATTTTCAGGTAAGGATTTTCTAATGGCAACAAATCTAGCCATGATAAATTTCAGGCTTTCTTTTAATCCACAACCTGAGTGGAAATAAATTTCCTCTCTCCCAATAGTCCTGATGTGGGTCTCATTAGGTCAGCTTTACTTGAACAATGTGGCCAGTGGAGAGTGAATTGATTTGACTGGCCAAGCCTGAGTCATAGCACATCCTTGAGTTGATAGATGGTACCACTCTCCATTGAAACCATAAATGTTGTGAATAATGGCTCCCCAAAATGCCCATATCCTTATCCCTGGAACTTATGAATGTAATTGTAGAAGATTTTAACCTAAAAGAAACTGAGGCATACAATGCATAGGATATTGTGCCAAGATGATGATTGCAACTGGGGAAATGCATAGGTCAAGTTTCCCTAGGAAATGGATGCCAAAGAGGACCAGCAGAGCTTACTTAGCATCGACCTAAAAGAAACTGAAGCATACAATGCATAGGATATTGTGCCAAGATGATGATTGCAACTGGGGAAATACATAGGTCAAGTTTCCCTAGGAAATGGATGCCAAAGAGGACCAGCAGAGCTTACTTAGCATCCTACAACCACAAGAACGGGAAAGAATCAAAGGAGAGAAAAAAAATAGAACAGTCCTCCTTATCATTACATTAGTTTTTCTACTGGCTGTACATGATGTACAGATCTGTGACTGTTACTACCTTGCATTCTATATGCAGTAATCTAGGATAAGCATTGTAAGAAGCATTCTAGGTTATTTTATTACTTTTCTGGTGCCAGTGTATCTGCTTCTAAGTAAAAATGGTCTTATAGTAATATTTTCTAGGACATGGGACATAATACTGACTCATCCCAGTTTTCTCAAGGCACCACAATTTAGCTGACCTGGTCAGAGGAGATTTTTGTTGTTGTAGTTATCAAAGGCAAAAGGAACTTTAAAGTGATTAAGTTAAGGATCTTGAGAGGTGAATATTATACTGTATTATCTGAGTGGATCGAAGGGTGCTTATATGAGGGAGATAAAAGATCAGAGAGAAGAAGAAAATATAATAATAGACATAGAAATTGGTGTTATGCAATTTTTAGGGAAGGTAAAAACTTTTCCTCTACTCTTTTAGGTTCTTAGGAGCCTGCAAATTAAACTGACAACAGACATACTAACAGGCAAAAAGGCATTCAATTTTTAAAAATACTTTTAATATGCAAAGAAGCTTCACAGAAAAGAAGTGAAAAGCCCAAGGAAGCAATTAGACTCAGGGCTTATATACTACTTTAACAAAGGGTGATAAATTATGGATAAGTGGCCAGACAAAGGAAAGCAGTTTTGGCTTCTAGGTCTTGCTAATCTCAGTTTACTGGATGAGTCAATGAAGGAAAGCAAGATGAAGATAATTTGATAATGGCACATAGACAACTAGAGCAGGACAAGGATTATGGGTTTTTTGCTTTTCAGACCACATCGTTGATGTATCACCCGCCTTTCTCTATCTCAGGGCAATGAGAAGGAAAATATAGCAAAATCACATTGATGCAGAGAAGGAAATCTCTTTCTCAAGGACGAGAGCATCAGGTCTGAGTTTTTTCCACAACCAATAGATTGAGCATCCCTTGAGCTTGATACAAAAATTGTGACCTGCAGCAAGATGGTGAAAAAGTAGATCACTCAATTGCATTTCCTGACAACAACAATTCTGTACCCATTCACAGAAAAAGTTTTTGTGGGAGCCTGTGATTCAGGTAGGAGATTGAAAAACCCTGGTGTAGCCCAAGACCTTGGAGGGTGTTTTGAGAGTGCAGACCTGCATCCAGATGACAGATCTACCAATTATACTCCTGGGTTCAAACTCAGAAATGGCCCAATTCCCCAAAGGGCTTAGCTATAGCGCTGCTTGGCCCTGAGGCTGCCACCAAAACCATCTGTCAAGGGATTCAGGAAGAATCACACACACTAGTGTTTTGGCCTACACGCTTGTCCCACTGAAACAAGCTCAGCAGTGGCTCCAGAAAGTTATCCTGTAATTTGGCTCCAGCCCCTGCCCACAGCTGTCATCTAGCTTAGTACTACTCATAGAAGGACTCAGAGGGAGACTCACATATCTGCACCACTGGGACAGGCTTGAAGCCTTCATCCCACAGCAGATCCTGAAGGAGCCCTAAAGCTCTACTCCAGCCACTCTAGGGTACAGCCTGAGAGCAATCCCAATGGTACATGGAACTCTGGGAGATATACCCAACTGTGCCAACTGGACAGGCTTACTGGCCTGTGTCCCACAGCAGAACCTGAAGGGGCCTTGTCTTAGCTCCAGCCCCTCTCTGTCACAGCCCCAGAGTTACCATACTTGTGCAAGGAATTCCTGGAAGATGCAAGCTTGATTGCCTCTGTCCCACAGAAGTTCCAGAAAGAATTTTGAATGTCAGCTCCAGCCCCTGTCAGTTGCAGTCTGTAAGCAGTCCTGTCTGCCTAAGGAACAACCGGGAGCCCCGCTTCTTGGTACCACAGTTAGGCTTGCCAACATTGGTCCCACAGCAAATTCTGAATCAGCCCTGAAGTTCAGTTTCACCCCTCTCAGCTGTGGTCTAGAGGCAGTTCTACGCAGCTAGGAGATGTGCTCATCTCGGTCCCTGTGGTAGTCTTGCCAACCTCTCTTTCTCAGCAGATCCTCAGATGTCTCTGGGTCTTGGTCCTGGCTCCTCTCATCTGTAAACTGAGAGCAGTTCTGCCCATCTGGAGACCCAGAGGGAGGCATATCCAGTAGTGCCCCTGCTGGCTGATGCCCTGACCTCTGTCACTTTATGAATTTTGAAATGACCATATAAGTTGGCCTCACCCTTTCTCAACTGATGTTGGAGAGCAAGCCTGTTCAGTCAAGAGTCTACTGGAGACACGCTTATCTGTGATCCCAGAGACAGGCCTGAAGATCTTCATCTTGGCAGTGAACCTGAAACAACCTGTGTTTCTGTTCCAGCCTAATTCATTCACAGACCAGAGCAGTACAGCCACACAATGGAGCTCTCCCAGAGACCCAAAGGAAACAACATTCATCAGTGTACCTGGTAACAGGACTGCTGTCTGAAAACTCTAATGCAGACCCTCATTTCAGCACAAGCCCACAGTCCAGTCTGCCCAGAAACCAGATAAGACACACACTAACTACAACTTCTGGAAATAGGCCTGCTAACTGTAGTCCCAACTGTGGACCCAGCAACAGCCACATGACCAAGATCCAACCCCATTCAACAGAAATTCCAGAGGCAATCCCATCAGCCTGGAGACCTAACAGGAAAAGGGCTTACCTTGTTAAAGCAAGCGTACATGACTGTGCTCCTTAAATGCACAGATGCCAGTGCAAGGCTACATGGATAACACAGAATTAGTCAAACATGACACTACCAAAATAAACTCATAAAACTTCAATAAACAAACCCCAAAGAGATGGAGATATACACATTGGTTGAAAGAGAATCCAGAATAATCCTCTTAAAGAAGCTCAATGAGATGCAAGAAAATAAAGATAAAAAACTAAATAAAATTAGAAAAACAATGCTTGAATAAAATGGGTTTAGTATAGAAAAAAACACAAATTCTAATGCTAAAAATACAATGATAGAACTGGAAAACTCAACTGAGAGTTTCAAGAGCAAACTTTATCATGCAGAAAAAAGAATTAACAAATTTGAAGATAGGTCATTTGAAATTAGCCAATTAGAGCAACAAAAAGAAAAAAAGATTGAAAAAGAGTAAAGAAAGTAAAAGATATCTATTGTACACTATCAAACATATAAATATACAAATTATGGGAGTACCCAAAGAAGAAGAGAGAGACAATGAAGTGGAAGGTTTATTTATAGAAATACTTTCTGAAAACTTTTCAAATCCTGGGAGGGATATGGACATACAGATTCAGGAAGCTCAAAGGACACCCAAGCAAGATCAATTCAAAAAAGAATACTCTGGGACTTGTTATAATCAAATTGTGAAATGTCAAATAAAAATAGAGAATTTTGGAAGCAGCAAGAGAGAAGATACTCATCACATATAAAGGATCTTTTATAAGGCTATCAGCTGACTTCTCAACAGATCCTTGCAAGCCAGGAGGGAGTGAGTGGGATGACATATTTAAAGTGCTAAAAAAAAAAAAAAAAAATCTGACTAAGAATACTATCCCTGCAAAGCTGTCCTTCAGAAATGAAGGAGACAGTTATCAGAGGCTGGGGGAGGGTTGTGGATAAGGAAAGGGGAGAGGTTGATCAAAAATTCAGTTTGCCAGGAGGAATGAGCTTTAATGATCTATGCCTTCAGAAATGAAGGAGACAGTTATCAGAGGCTGGGGGAGGGTTGTGGATAAGGAAAGGGGAGAGGTTGATCAAAAATTCAGTTTGCCAGGAGGAATGAGCTTTAATGATCTATGGTATACAGTGGTAACTATAATAAATAATAATGTATTGTATACTTCAAAATTGCTAACAGAGTAGATTTTAAATGTTTTCACACAAGAAAATAAGTATGTGAGGTGATGAATTTGTTAAATAGCCTGATTTAATTATTCCACATTGTAAACATATACCAAAACATTACATTGTATCCCATATATGTAAGGACACACAAACACACACACATATACATAATTATTTGTGAATTAAAAATAACATTTAAAAAATGTGATCCTGAAATTTCTGGAGAGGAAATTTGAATTCAGCATAACTTCTGTCTTCATTCTTTCATGCCATTAAGTCTTTGATGACTGACTAATAATAATTATAGTAATAATATTTAAAATAATTGCAGTGATTTTTAAAATTGTACTTCAGGGACCATCTTCTCTTTGACTTACTTGGTCTTCCCCACTGAAGGAACATAGGTACTTATTAGCTCTTGCCAAGGATGAAGGTGGTATGTGAGTCATGTTTTGCCTTTATAAAAGTGTGGGAAAAGGTGGGGCATTTCTGCTCGCTTCATTATCACACAGACTTCTGTTTCTTTGAGGAATTTATGAGTTTGGGGCATTGCTCAAGAAATGTATTTAATGTTGCTATTTGTGCATTAACTGATGCAGTGAGAGAGAATGGAGAGGAGTTTGAAGAGGCGTAGGTATTAAGGAGAATGTGGAATTACCTACTTTGGATAGACTTATTTCATTGAACTTCAGACAGCGTAGGCACAGATATAAAATAGCTTATTTATTATTCTCCAGAAAGCTCTCACACCTTTCTTCCTCTGAAATGTCACTGTTCCTGCCACCGTGATCCATTTATGTTCATAAGATTTGTGCAACATTCCACTCCTCAGCCAGATGATTTTTGAAATTCCAGATGTTAAAAATTTTCCCATCTAAGTTGCCTCTAGGAGCAAGAATCCAGCCAGTTCTCAGAGATTCCCACCTGGTTCTCAGCCAGATGATTTTTGAAATTCCAGATGTTAAAAATGTTCCCATCTAAGTTGCCTCTAGGAGCAAGAATCCAGCCAGTTCTCAGAGATTCCCACCTGGTTGGGGAACTGGCAAAAGTTAACCAATACCATGGTTAAAAAGATATCTTTCTGTTGATTTGAACTTGAAAAAATTTTTACTAGTACCTATGAAAAAATAAAATGTTTGTTTTGAAAGTTTAAACATTGGAAAATCTTTGGTAGTGCAGTACCAAAAGCTATGAGGTTTTCTCAGGCCATGTCTTATCGAATCCATCTTGGTCTTACTTGATTATAATGGTCATACAAATGCACCATGATATTAATAGCACCTCTGAAAGTAATCCCTGTTACTAAGTACGCATCTGCCTTCTTAACCTTGCCTGTAACAATAGACATCAATATTGCTGTCAGTAACCGTGCCTTCTCACACAAAGAACCACCACCAAAAGCATTTATCTCTGTCATTTGTTTGTTATGCATTTCAATTCCTCTACTAGTGCTTTCTGTATGATTAATTATAAAGATCTCTTTCCAGTTTTGCCTCAGATCTAGGATTGATTTCTGAATCCACAGATAAGTCTGTCTTCCTAATTGTACCCTTCCTTGTTGAAGACATCCAGCCCGATGACTCCTAGGTCTGCCCTGGAGTGACTATTGCTTGTATGAAAAGCCTTGAACTCTGTCAAAGTTTGCCCTTGCTTAGTACTTTAGTAACAGTCATATGTTCACAAACCGAGGTGAACTCAGAATGAGATGCTCACTTCTCTCTAAAGCAGTGTCTCTTACTCCTAGTAGGATATTATAGTCACCATAGAATCTGAGAACAAACCAATAAACAACAACAGTACAAACAACAAAACCCTGGCTAGGTGACATTCATATCAATTAAGTCAGAATCTCAGAGGCTTCGTTTATGACTGAATTCCATGGTTCCAGAGGTATTAACAGTTACACGGCACAGGACTCATTGCATTTTAAAATGCTGTGTTATCTATTAGGACCAATAGGTAGAAAAAATCTGAAAAGTCCCAGCATGACACACTAAAGCAGTGATTTTCCCCCAGGGGCAATTTTGCCACAGACATTTGTGATGTCTGAAGACTTGGTCATCAAAACAGGAGAAGGGAATGCTACTGGAATCTTGTGGGTAGTGGCCAAAGATTCTAAATGTCCTACAATGCACAGGACAGCCTCCAGCAATGAAGAATCATTTAGCCCAAATTGTCAATAGTCCTAAGGTTGAGAAACCCTGCTGAAATGAAGGTGACTTTCTCCCTTTGCCACTGCCCTATCTGTAACACCCACTGAACTGAAATTCCAAGCTAAATGTCCTACAATGCACAGGACAGCCTCCAGCAATGAAGAATCATTTAGCCCAAATTGTCAATAGTCCTAAGGTTGAGAAACCCTGCTGAAAGGAAGGTGACTTTCTCCCTTTGCCACTGCCCTATCTGTAACACCCACTGAACTGAAATTCCAAGCTCCTGA
This sequence comes from Galeopterus variegatus, assembly GCF_000696425.1. Lineage (NCBI taxonomy): Eukaryota > Metazoa > Chordata > Mammalia > Dermoptera > Cynocephalidae > Galeopterus > Galeopterus variegatus. The sequence goes on along the minus strand of NW_007726953.1, from coordinate 372,990 downwards.
AAGGTCAAAGGAGGCGTAGTACAGTTTTCTTTAGGGTGATTCATAAGAAATGGTGTTGATTTCTTTAAATCGTCTTCATATTATCTGTCACTCTAACGGAAGATGTTCTTAGTGAAGGTGTGGATGACCAAATTTCTTTGAATTTATCCTTCAGTTGGCTGTCATGAAATCAGTTACTTTTCCAAACACCAAAGACACCAGAGGATTTTGGAAGATGTTCTTAGTGAAGGTGTGGATGACCAAATTTCTTTGAATTTGTCCTTCAGTTGGCTGTCATGAAATCAGTTACTTTTCCAAACACCAAAGACACCAGAGGATTTTCAGACTTGCAGTGAATTCCAGATTTAAAAATTTATATCTCATAGCAGCTTCAACATCATCTTTCTTGACAACCTTCTCCCACATAAATATTTTCTTAAAAGACAGTAGGAAGGAAAATATACCAAATGAACAAGGTAGAATCAACATGTATATTTAAGTCACGTGATTTTAGAGTAAAAGAAACCCACTATCAAACTGTTTTTCAGAGAGGCAGATACTGTCCAAAGTTTTACAGATAATGGCAGAGTATGGAGAGATACTTCTGTCTCTCGATTATTTTATCCACTGCCTTTCCCACTAGTTCATATACTTTTCAAATGTGAGTATTAAGGCTAAAGATCCAATCCAGTAGTATCAAATTTAGCCATTTAAAATTAACTGCTCTTTTTGATTTTTTCCCCAAATCAGACTGAGAATGCCATCTGTTTACTCAAGTAGCAGTTATATCTTAATTGTGGAGAGGTGGATACATTAGATTCTGACAGCCTGAGATAGCAGGTTGTATTTTCCAATGATGACTGCCACAAATATCTCATCCTATATGTTCTTTTCACAAGGTGACTGTGACCCTACTGCTAAAGAGTGGTGAGGTCTCTTTGCCCTCCCCTTGAACCTGGGCAGACCTTCTCAACTTCCTCGCCCAATACAGTACAGTTTAAGTGATGTGTGTGACTTGCAGGGTTACTAAACTGCCCTGCATTTCTGCCTTTTCACTCTTGGATATTCACTCTTAAAAACCAGCTACGATCTGTGAAAAAGCCAAGCAGCCACACAGAGGGGCCACCTACAGGCGTCCCAGCCAAATGCCCCAGCTGCTGTCACAATAGACAGCCAGCATCAGCTGTCAGACATGTGAATGAGGAAACCTTCAGATGATTCCAGCCCCAGGCGACAAGTCACCTCCAGCATTCAGGCTGTCCCAGCTAATGCCACATAGAACACAGATGCACAATCTCTGTTGAATCCTTCCAAAAATGTGGATTTGTGAGCAAAATAAATGATTGCTGATGCTTTAAACCATTGACTTTGAGGTCCTTTATTACTGAGTAGTAGATGACTGAAATACCTGGCATTATTAGGATTTTCAGTCATGCAAGTAACCTAATTTCCTGTGATCATCTTTGGTTCACAGTAGTTTTTCATAATTATTTATTCAGTAATTAATTGAATCTATTCCATGCTCACAAAGAAGTTCCAGATCTGGTTTGGCAAATATTTCAAACCCTGTAATGATTGTCAATTAATAAATTGGCATTCTGTATCATGGATCGGTCTTTGTGAGCATGTTAAATATGAGTCTGTTCCTCAAAGATCAATCTGTCTGCTGCTAAACACTGAATTTCTAAATCCAAAATGGCCAAAAACTAAAGTGTGGTAAATTGATCACTGGAAAGGATCCTAAACTTTCAGAACTTGGTCAACAATCAAATAGTCTCTCCTCTGATACATAAACTTTATGGAACGACTTAAATCTCAGCTTCAACTATAGCCTTTTGCTCACATCTGAGGATTTTATATTTGATGAATCACTAAATATAGATAAAGAGGTGAAAACCTAAGTAATTTTGCCATGGTCTTAAAGACCATCCTTGGATGTACAGTTACAAATGCTCTGTTCCATATCCTAGTTCTGTCTGTGAATAAGCCAAATGTCATCTTAATCAGGCATGTGTTTTGTGAGAAGAAACACCATTCTTTATCTTGGCTGCCCTCCACTGAAGCAGAATATGTGTCATATAAACTCACCGAGGAACTCCAGGCCAAGTGTTTTCGATTTATGGAGTCTTAGATGTGGCCTACAATGAGTTAATTACTCTTGGGAGCAAAATGCTATCTCAGAGATCAAAGCAGTATTTAAGATTTATTTGTGCCAATTAAATAACTCACAATAATGTAAGATAATTTTTTCTAAGGCTGTGGTCTTTCAGAGTTGAAAGAAAAATCCCTTTTCTTAGGAGCCAGGAATATAAATGGGGGACAGTTTTCTTAAGAAATAAAGTTTCTTAAAGAAAGAATTATTTTGAAGCATAAAAGCAGGCTGAAAAATGGACAGGTAGGAGAAAAAAATGTGGGATGACTAGTTCAACCGGGGCTAAAAACTTAATCTAAATTAAGACAGCTTGATATTGGTACAAAGAAAAAAAATACAGACCAAAGACACAAGAGGGTCAGACTAATGCATTTAAGTAAACCTAATATATGACAGAGCTGTCACTGTGATCATTGGGGAGAGAACAAAAGGTTAACTAAGTATGTTGAGACAATAGACTATGTAAAACAAAGAAAGAAATAGGGTTCATACATATTAAAATTAATTAATTAATAAGAAAAAGTCAATTCCAAATGGGTTAAGTACTTAAAAGTGAAAGACAAACTTTAAACTTATAGACAAAAAATATGTGAAAAAGTTTATGACCAGAGAAGAATTTATTAAAAAGATGCCAAAAGCACAAAGTTTAAGGGAAAAGCTTGACAAATTCAGCCACATTAAAATTAAGACACCTTAGAAAAAACACAAACCACAAGATGGGAGAATGTATTTGTAACAGATACAATTGACAAAGCTTTATTATCAAAAATATATAAAGGACCCCTAAAACTGATAAGAAAAAGACAAACAATGTAAAATGGACAAAAGATAGCAACAAATATTTCAAAGAAAAGGTAGTACAAAAATATAAAAATAATAAGGCACTCTACTAGTAATCAGAAAATGCAAAATGAAAATGAAAATTATACTCCATATTAAGTCATTATACTGGCAAAGAGTAAAGTTTCATTATAACAAGTAATGACAAGACAGTAAATAAATGGGAAATATTGTGCATCAATGATGGGAGTGTACATGAAGAAACCACTCTGGAAAACAATTTAGCATAATTTATAAATTCGAACATATGCAGATTCTACAATACCAGAAATCTCTCCTCTCAAATTATCTTTGGCACATTTCATAAAGAGACATACAAGTGTGCATAAGTACATTGTTTTGAATAACAAAACATGAAAAAAACCTAAATCTCTGTAGATTAAAGCATTAATAAACACATTGCAGTTTACTTCATAATAAAATATTATAGAGCAGTGGAAATGAAAGTTCTGCAGCTCTACATATCAATACAAACATCCAGCCATATAGTACATATCAGTACATAACGCTACATGAAGAAAAGTCATGGAAGAATACAGTCACTGTGATTTAATACGTGTTAAAATATATTATAAAACATGTGAGCATAAAAACAGGTATGAAATGAGATATTGTTTACAGGTATTTACACAAATAGAAAACTATGAAGAAAAACAGGAGAATGATTAATGACATTCCAGACATTAATTATCTTTAGAAGGAGATAGGAGGAAACAATCAGCTACAGATACCCGAGGAGCTTTAAAGCTGTGTTCTGTTAAGCTGGCTAATTGGTTCATAGTGTCTGTTTTATTGTTATTCTTTAAATCAAACAAATATGGTAGAGGTACTGTTATCTAAATGATATATTTCAAAATAAAAACAAAACAAAACAAAAACAAAGAAAGTAGATATCATGCTATCTGAGGGTAGGTTTCACATCCTAACTTTCTGATATCTTTGTAAACCAGGAAACTGCACTAGGTAGATTAAAGTTCATTTCTGAGTGGCATTCATAATTAACTGCTCTGTGTTAATACAAGAGGAGCTTGGTTCCTGTTACCGAAGCTATAAATAGATAATCATAGGTTATTTCCAGAGGAAAACAATGCCCAAGATTTGGAATCTTTATTCAAACAGGTGTTCTCTTGGCTTTCATGTTTTCAGCACAACCCTGTCCTAAACATGCCCAGAGGATAAGGTCCTCACCAAAGCCTTTCACACACAGGTCTACTGCTTGTCAATCTCGCCCCGTTGCGCTGTGGTTGTCACAAGCCTCCTGGTTTCTCATGGCTAGCCTTAAGCTTATTGTTTAGTTATTATTATTACTATCTTTAATTTATTTTCCTTTGTTAGAATCAAAACTAAAAGACAATTTCGGAGTTGTTTTTTTTTTTTACAATTGATAAAGACCTCCTGAAGCAACATTTATAATCCTACTTTAAATACATCCAGGGATCAAATATTACACCAAATCTTTGCTCTTAGGGACCCCATTTGATGACTACAGACATTCATAGTGTCCCACAGGGCAGCTTCCCAGCATAGTTGAAGCTAGAAATCTACAGATGCCCACACCAGAAGAAATTGCATTTTAAGTGGGAACATAGTGTCTTCTGCTTGAGGGATTCTAAAGCTAAATTGCTTATAGAGCTTTAATAAGCAGCTTTTCCAGTTGTTATTTTCTATCCTTCTTAGATTATAGTTATTAAATCTGAAACCATAAATTTAGGTTTACAAGAAATATAAATTAATTTTTCTGTGGCTTTAATATTTTACAGTTGAAATTAATTTCTAATTGAGATCACATTTCACCTAGTGGCAGAACCTTAAATTTAGTCAATTTGGTATATTCACAGTTTAATATTTTGTTCCACTACCCCATCCCCCACCTTTCTGACATAAGCTTGTCTCTAATTTTCATAAGAGACATGTGTGCACAGCATTAACAGCTGTAAGAAGGGCAGATCTGGTCTATGGCTGTCACCTATGCTGTCACCTACTGAGATATGTGTTTTCCGACTTGGTCTCCAGCTGCCAGCCCATGCAGCCCACACTACATCCTTTTTGCACCATTCACTAGACCCCCTCTGGTCTACCACTGATTAGTGCCATGTCTGGTACCAAGGAAAAACACTTTTTCTCTCTTTTCTCTAGTTAGGTTGGCTGTCTCTAGTAGGTCTTGGTAGATCCGTATCTTAGGCCTCTCTGAGATGCATCAAGAAGATATTTCTTATCTCTCATTTCCGTGCTATGTGGAGATATGAAGGGATCTCTGGGATAATGCTGTTTTCTAGTCTCTCCTCTGCTTTCAAATCCCCCTATTATCTAGAAGTATTATTCTTTCCTGGGACAAAGTCTGAAGAGCGAATTGTTAGGGGCTTATGGACTCTTCACAAAAACTAGGAATTAGTCTCTCTGCTGATGATGGCTTCATTACTGTTACACTTGTCATCTAAAGCTCATTCTGCCCTTATAAGTTCTAAGAAAAAGCTCCTTGGTTTTCATGCACTCTGATATACAGCCTTTCTCAGTTTGTCAGATATACTGAGATGCATCCAGTTCAGTGCTGAATTCCTCAAAATAACACCAGACAACCTGTTAGGAAAGAGAAACTAAGTTTTTTGGTACTTATTACAGTTGTCAAGGACATCACCTTGATAAGGTTTTAAAAGCAACTCAGAAGGGAAAGTCAGAAGTGGGGTATTTATATCACTTTGGGGTCTAGGCTTCAGCAGTCTAAGGTGGGTCTTTCAATGTGGGTAACTGACTAGAACTGGGAAAAACTCATACTATGATAGTTTAGAATTGGTCATCAGTGAGGCAAGAGTCTCGAAGAATGTGTTGATATATTTTTGTTTGCAAAACAAGCTGTTTACCCAGGTGAAAAGATCATTGTTCCTGATAAACTGATTTGTAGGAATTTCCTGAAGCAAACAGTGAAGTTATTTACTGGTTCACAATCTTATCTTTCCTGGGCAGTTTTCCTGTAAGAAACCACTAAGTCATGTTGACATAAGTGGTCAAAAGTCTTATGTAAGTCCTACTGACAAAGAAGGTCTCCAGTCTCACTTGCTTAGACCCAAACTTTGGTTTACACTAAATAAAAAATGAGTCTTTGCAAGCTATACACCCTAAATACCTTAGAAATTCCAGAAAACATCTCTGTGTAATGGGGCCTCAAAGAATGATTTTCAGAAGAGATGCTATCTTAAAGTGAGTCTTGGAAAACAAGCAGAATACAGAAAAATAGAAAAGGGCAGGAAAGCAACTGGGAAGAAAAAAGAGTATGAGTGTACACAAGGGAGGCATTTGTGAAGAACAATGAGAAAATTTTGACTGGAGAAAAAGGTTCATATTTGAGAAAATAAGTGTTTTATTTTTCTTTAATTTTTGGTGAATACATTAATGCCAGGTTGTGATGGGCCCTGCATGCATAATTAAGGAGTCATTGTATCCCCATTTACATATTTATAATTAGGGCTTCCCAGGAATCTTTAAGTTTATTGAATCCCATGAATTGTATGCTTTCAAACAAATTCCAGATCACAATAAAAAGGTGCTGTATTTTGGGAATACGAGGGAGTGGATGGGGATGACTCCAGATGCACAATTAAGAAAAGCAGTAAATAAAGCACCTAAGACAGTATCTTGCACATAGCAGGCATTCAATAATTACCAGTTGATACTGTTATTACTAGAGTGTGTTCAAGCCTTAAGAAGAGATTTTGGTGGCATTATAATCAGGCATGCAGGAATGGTTGAATCCTGTGGATGCAATGAAAAATAATAAAGTGAGAATTATAATTTTATGAATAGTTGCACATGCACTTAATGGATCAATATAGGCTCTAGGTTTAAAGGTAAATTTGGAGCATGAAGCTTATAGACTACTCTCTGAAAACTGGAAAATAGGTGAGCAGTGAGATTGTTTATTTTCCTGTTTACATACTGATGGAGTTTGGATGTGTTGTCCCCTCCAAAACTCATGTGGAAATTTGATCTCCAACGTGGCAGTGCCGGAAACTGATTGAGTCATGGGAGCAGATCCCTCATGAATGGATTTATGCTCTTCCTGGGGGAGGGGGGATTAATGAGTGAGTTCTCACTCTATTAGTTCCCACGAGAGCTGGTTGTTTAAAAGACCCTGGCACCTCCTCTCTCTCGTTTCCTCTCACCATGTGATCTGCTTGTACCCATCAGCTGCCTGCCACTTTCCACCATGAGTAGAAGCAGCCTGAGGCCCATGCCAGATGCAACTGTCCCAGAATCATAAGCCAAATAAACCTCTGTCCTTTATAAATTACACAGTCTCAGGTATTTCTGTTATAGCAACACAAAACAGACTAAAACACATACATAGTATCAAAAAAGAGAACTAGAGTTTGCGAGATTCCTGAGGGGAATTCTCACTGACGTTTTTCTCTTTCCCTCTCTGAAGAGGAAAAATCAGGCAAAAGCAGCAGAGAGTTTGAGTTCCTGGGTATGTGTGAGTGTTGAGAGCACAGTGACTCTGCCTGCTGGCAATTGTGATCTATCAATGTCCTGCAACTCTGATCAGCCAGATTAACTACTCCCATGCTTTGAGGTAGAGCTAAGAAAGTCATAGGCAGAAGTATGAAAAGGGGGCAAGATACTGATCAGTCTCCTGACCCCTACATTCTCCTATTACTGTCCTGCATACAAATTTACCTGGAGTGAGGGTGTGGGTTTGGGGCTATACTTACCTTGTTCACGAAACCTACAAAATCCTAATTCTTCCCTGTATTTCAATCTCCACTCCATGGGATTCCTAGAAGAGGTACATCCAGAATAAATAATACAAGGAAGAGAAGAAGACTTACTTTATTAATAGCTATGTAAAAATCTTAATACACATAGTGGAAAAGTCTACATTAAAAGCTGAGCTGGCACATACAACTTAGGACGAAGGTCTCTTATCTTTTTCTAAACCTGCATCTTGGGATTCTGTACTATTTGGGATGGTCTTACACAGGAAGGAATTAAGTACACGGGGAGAACAATATGGCCATGTCTATGGTAAATATCTGGCTTAAAATTTCCCATACAGCCATAAGCAGCAGGTGGGCAGAAAAGAGGAACCTGCACTTCTTAACAGATCTGCAGGACCTATTTAAGATGTATTTTCCTTTCCCACTAGAAATCATGACCCTTTAACATTTTAACCTCTGAACAATTATACTAGTGATTATTCTCCCATTGCAAGGAAGTAGGGAAGAAGTGAACTGTGAAGCCAAAGAAGAGGCTGAAATTTCTTCTCTCCCTACCAGTTTTTCAGCATTTGCTTTAGAAAAGCAGAGGAGATCTGTGAGAGAGAAGGGTATTGAGAAGCATGCTGTTGGCATCACTACACACATCCTCATTCCCTGTGGTCTCTTCTTGAGAAGCCCTGGGCTATTGATGTCATTATACCAGCTGGCCTACCCTGGGTGGAGGCACATTACTAGTGACAGAGTTTAACCTCTATATGAGCAGACTGTGTCTGTAGTTTTCAGTGTATCACATGAGCTTAATAAGTATTTGCTGAATTAAATGCATGGCTGTTAGTCTGCATGTATTACCCATTATTTGAGAACTACTAAATTGGGGATCACATGTACCTGCTCTCATTTCTAGCCACATACCACTTGGGTCATTCTCTCACATGGTGGAATGTGTGGCAGACTTTCTACCAATGCCCTTTGTCCCTGGCCACCTTTCACTTAGATGCCATGAAAGCTAAAATGTCACCTTCTCAGCCTACCTTGCCCCGAGGGGTTTCCATGAGGCTCAGTTATGGCCAATGAGAGGTAAGCAGAAGTAGACTATCATGTTTCTGAAAAGTTTTTGCTCTGCTAATAAAAAGGACAGACATAAGGGGTATTAACCCTTTCTCTTCTTCCTGCTTCAAATGCAGAAATTTGCCTACTATTTGGGCAGCTATCCTATGCCCAAATCTGAAGGTGAAGCTGAGAGAGTTGCAAATGTCAGCAGTGACACCTTCAAGCCACCAAACCAATACCAGTAAGTGCCTACATCTAACCTTGTTGCCACATGAGGAAAATAAAGTCCTATTAGCTTAAGCTGATAACTTGCCTATTATATGTAGTCATTAAAATTCTTGACAGTTACAGAACTTATCTGGGAAGGAAACAGTGAAAATATCATGAAACTAAGTCACCCAAATGAATCACATCTGAGTTGAAATATAATCACTCTTTTTTTTTTAAATATAAACATTTACAACCTGCATCTGTGAGCTACTTCCCCCAGGAGCACAAGACAGGGGAGATGGGAAGTGAGGCTGCTCTGGTTTTTTACTTGTGGGTTCAGGAACAAATACAGAAAAATGATTCTCCATAGAAAAGAAAAAGCCAGGATTTAAATTTCAAGTGTCTGACTTTCCTCTGTGCCCAGTGCCCAGATCCTTGAAGCTAGACTCCCCGCTCAGGTTTCACAGACCCAGATGTCTGATTTTGAAAAGCTGCTTTGTATTGCACAGTGGGGCTATGCACTGTATTTCTTTTATGTTTTTAGATTGTTATATATTTCTTCATTAAGAATACAATAGATTTACTAAAAAAATGTATTAGTGGGATAATACATTTTACAGAGCTATGGTTTAGCATAAGACAGCTGGGCTTAGCATTTTAAAAATCATATTCTTCTAGATTATTATGCTTCCAGGGAATGGTTACATATTTAAGTCAGCTCACTAGTGAAAAAACACTAACAGTGGAGTCAGACAAACTTAAAGTTGAATTCTGTTTTCACCATTTAGAGTAGTATGAGTCATTTGCAGCTAGTATACTGGTTACCTACCAAGGTTGTGATTTTGAACAAGTAATTTAATCTTATAAATTATAAGATGTATTTTAAAAGATTAGTCTGAATCTTAGTTTTCTCATCTGGTAAAGGAATTATTAAAACCTGTCCTCAAGGTTGTGGTAAGAAGCAGAGAAATATACCTGATATATAGTATTAGCTATTATCATTACTAATTAGCACTTGGCAGACAAATATCTTCTCTTTCTGCATTACATTTTGCAGGAACTTCCCAAAAGGTCACTTTTTCTCAGGTGAGAGAGACGGATAATGATAAACTGAACCACTACTCCAGATCTTCAGTCTATGCTCCTCAACATTCCTGGACACCTGCTTAAGCCATTTTGACCAAGAGCAATTTAGAAAACAGACAGATTAATCTGAGTGAAGACAGTCTTTGTTACCCTCTGTCCAGCCTCCCAGGGGTTGGCAGGGCTGAAAGTCAGAGGTGAAGGGGAGGTCGAAACCAGTCCCTTTTGGAAGTCGTGACCACAGATTGGTTGCAGCAAGCAAGAGCCTGGGCGCTCCCTGAGAAGGCGCTGTTCTTAATCAGAGAGGAAAAGCAGATGTTTATACACCCTCTTGCCTCACTGCGGGCTCTTCTCTCCTTTTTGATTAAAGGCTGAAACTGCTTCACTCTTTGTTAGTTTATTGATATTGAAAAAAGGAATTCTAGACAAGTCCAGGAGTTATAGAATATGTCAAAAAAGGGTGTCTGCTAGATGGTTTCACTGAATTATTAGCCAAGCTGAATTTCTTATGCTGACAACCATAGAGTAAAATTTCCAATGCTTGTAACCTATCTTAGGGAATATAAAAGTCAAGTCAAGTAAATCACAAATATTTGCTTATTTATTTGCTTATTTATTTAATTGAATGGGGAAATTGAGGCTTAGGGATTTTCCTAAATCCACAACTTACCCTCAGTGAGCTAATGTTCTCCAGAAATCATGTGGGCTTGGGCCAGATCTCGATTATAATTTCGGATCTGCTATTAAATAGTCATGGTTTTCTAGAAATCGTACGGCATTTCTGGGTCTCTGTTACCGCATCTGTAACATGAGCTTGCTTATATTCAGTTATCACCAAGGACACTACCAGATCTAATGCTGTGATTCTTTGATTAAAAAGGCAGCATTGCAAATTTAGCTGATGAAGGGTAATATCGAAATAGTTGTAACACCTTTCCTGGTCTCCACTGTGACACATATAGAATCATGCTATACATTCCTGGGCTGGACTATCACCTTTTAATGTACACAGATTGACCCTTTCAAAATGCACAAGTAATATAAGCATCAAACTTTTCTGGCAGTACATTTTCTCCGACAGACTCATTTGCAATCAGCTAACACATAGTATTGATTCTCGGGGCTTAAACTCATTGGAGTCTATTTCTCTGGACCCTGTTATTTCAGGTTGAAGAAATGCAGAGTTGTGGATATTCTATTACTGTAAAAAGCAGACATCAAAGTGACTGTGGGGTTGACACGGGCCTGCAGCGCCACCTGTTGGCTGAGGTGTTAATAATCACCACATTGTTCTAAGCTTCAGAAAAGCTCACCTCCAAAATAAAAACAAGAGGGCAGGGCATATGAGCACTAAATTTAGTTAAACTCACTTATATTTGAAAATTTAAAAAAAGTGTCCATATAAAATGGGTGGGGATACTTAATTCTAGATGGCCATGAGGTGGCAGCTGATTTTCATTTAGTTTATCTTTAATGAAACACTAGTGGAAAAAGGAAAGACAGAAAATAGAATTTCAGAACTAGATAAGTTTTTAATTAATAGCATAACCTCTTCATCATAGGGATGAAAAACCAAGATGCTAGGACGTTACGTCCTTAGTAGTGAGGGTCCAGATTAGAGCTCGCTTCTTCAGAAAGTTTAGTTCAAAGTTCTTTCTGGTTAACTTTCTTTAAGAAGATGTATTTTAAAAGACCTTTATATTCTCTATTTTTAGTAGAATGCTGTTGAGAATTAGAGGCAGTTCTCACAGTATTCCTTGTTTAAATTCACACCATTCCAGAAGCCACAATTTAGTTAATAACCCCTATTTCTATCTGCCTGTTAAAAACTTTCAACAGCTGTTAGGATACTTACAGATTCTAAATTTGCCAAAGAACAACTTCTTTTCTTATCTTTTCTCATCCTTCTCAGCAATTCATTTATTTTCTCCCACCAGGTTTATCATACAATGTAAACGAATGCCATTGAAGGCCTGTGGTTCCATTGAGACAAGGACTTCTAGGTATGGCCCCTGAAAATTCTAACTGCCCACTTGAGCCAATGAAGAAGCAGCTCCCAACCTACTCTCTTTTCCTGATCACATCTTCAGGTCTATTCAAAGGCGATGGAAATTTAATTGAGAAAAGGGTCATCATAGCATAGATAAGATCTGACACAGGAAAAAAAGATTAGTGAATGCCACCCTCGGTGATAAAAGACCACAGGAGTCTGACAAGGCTCATAAGCACCATCGTGGACAGAGTCAGAATACATCTACCAGTAACAATATTTAAAACTTGGTAAGATCTTCAAAATTAAAGACACTTACTTCTATTTTTAATTTTTAAGTGAAGGATGAGCAGCTTGTTTTTTAAGGCGAAATAACACTTAACACTCACTTCCTAAGAGCAGTGAGGAGAATGAGAATATGGGAGTCAGGTCTTTCTTCCAAGTGTGTTTTGGGAGTAGAGGATGAGGAGTAGGGGAGGCTTCATAGGGGAAAGGAAAGTAGGTTGCATCAAATTGGATCAACTGGATGCTGCCTTCGTGCATACAAAATGGTCTTAAAGATTTGATATAGGAAATGTATATGGATCCCCAACCTCATTCAGTCCATTTGCCCACATCGGAAGACTGAGAGTTATCCATAATCCCTCCTCTCCTTTAACCCCATCAATTGCACCATTTCCAAATTATCTCTGAATCTGCCCCTTCATTTCTATTCCCACTATCGCTCCTTAGCACAAGTGACATATCGCACTACAACTGCCTCCTTACTAATCTCCTTCTCTGGAAATTTATATTTCTATACTGTCACCACCTTTATCTTTTTAAAGTGCAAATTGGATCATGTCATTTCCCTGTTTAAAACCATTTAGCAGGGAACAAAACCCAAGCTTCTTAGCATGACATATAAGATTTTCCAATTGGGCTCCAATCTCCTGTGCAGTCTCATTTCCTGGGTCAGTAACTCCAGCTCCCCTGCAATTCAGGCTCCCTGTGCCACATACTTGTCTAACTTCTGCATTTCTGTCTACATCTACAGTCAATTTCTCCAGCCTTTTGTCCCTTTCACTCTCATCACTGGGCAATTCCTTGTTCATTCTTCAAGGTCCATTTCCATTACCACTGCCCCTAAGGAGCCTTCTATAAAGTCCTCAGGCAGGGGCTTCTTCGCTGTGTGCACCTGCACTCTGTTTCCCTATTACTTACCTTTATTGCAACATGAAGCTCACAGTGTTGTAACTCCAGGAGCAAATTAGTCTTCCTTACATAGACTATGAGTTTCCTAATGTAAAGATTCTGATCTTTTCAGCAGTTCAAATTCTTATCACACAGTGCTTCACAATGTTCACTGAAGATTAAGCATAAACTTATCACTGTGTTAAATACTAGAGATGCAAAAATAAGCCATGAATGATGCCCACAGTAATCTCACTCAAGGTTATCTCTCCTGAATCCTAAGTAGGCAAATAATTAATAGAGAGGAATTTTGAGTGTTCTACAATGGCTCAACTCTATTGCAATCTGGCTATTCTCTGTGGTGATTTACCAACATGAGTGGTAAAACATATTAGATGTAATGTGCAGTTTTAGTTCTTACCTGTGGAACTAACAGATGGCATCATCTGCATCATTATTTGATTGTCATGTGTACAGCTTTTTTTGAAAAAGTTTGAAAGCATTGTCCTATGGACTGCCTGTGAACTGTACACCAGTACTTTACAAGCACAGAATTTTTATCCAGTGTTTGTGGAATGAATACATATATGGATGGATGAATGAGTGGATGTGTGGATGGTTTAATAGATGAGCTACTGAAATGATTAACAAATGGATACATTTGAGTTCTTGATCTTCCTCCCATGAATATCCATTGCACTTGGTGTTTAAAGCTGTGGACTTTGAGATGCATACTCTTTGCTGATACTTAAAGACATTACTGCTTTTCAGAACTCTCCTCTGTTCAGTATAGGCATGAAGAATGAAAAGCTACATTTCTCAGTTGTCCTTGCATCCTGAGTCTAGTAAGATTCCAACCAGTGAAAGGCATTTAGGTGAGATTCAAAAACAGAAGAGAAAGAGAAGCCATTATCTGCTGGTGGCAGCTGTAAGTAGGGGAGTGGGCATTGGCAGACAGCCAGTATGGGGTTTTACCTGTGGCTCTCAAACATATTACAAGAAATCACCCATGTTGGTGCCACAGGCAACTTAGATAATGATGGCCTTGCTGAAATTTCTCAGCTGCTGATTGTCTAGAAAGTTTCTGTGTTGATCTTCATTCATTCAGCTTTCCAATAATTGTGTAAGTTTCTCCTGTAGTAAATTTCTTTCTATCCAAAATACCTAGAATGAATTTTGAATGATGTAGACTCTTGGTTAGGAAACTAAAGTAAAATGGTTATTTATGCCGCTGAACATTCAATTTAAGTACCTTTATTTTGTGTGTGTGTGTGTGTGTGTGTATTTCGGTGATAAAATACATATACATATGTACTTTGAGTGATGGAAGGCTCATTACTTCACAGAGTAGCTAATTCCCCTATGTGAGAGCTCCTATTTAGAAAAATAAATTAAATCCACTTTTCTTTACCTTGAAATGATTGGTCCTCATTATTTATGATTGATTCATTCTCTAACCTCTCCACCTTTTGGAAAATTTCAGAGTCTGGGCACTGACAATGTCTGTAGAGAGATCAGTACCTTGGATTCTCCGGAAGGGATGAGGAGGTAAGTGGAGTGGTAGGTTAATTGTGCATCTTTTCTTGGGGTGACAAATGTCAAAGTTCAGGTTTGATCATATAAATATATTTGACCACTGGAATATAAGCTTACTAAAGGCAGTGACAATATCTTTAAATCATTTAAATCCCCACTACCTTTTAATCCCCAGTACCTACCATTGTGCTTCTTTGTTGCTGAGCTGAACTTCATATTAGTTCACTTCTCAGGAAGCAGCACAGCTTCTTTTACAGTACTGATTCTAGATCAGAATATAATATTATTATAGTAAAAATTGACTCCTATAGGACATGAGAAATAAAAATATTTAAGACCAACAAATAGCAAAGAACTGCTTCAGTTTTTTGAGCCAAAACTTAACTGATTGAATAAATTTTTCTAAAATTTAACAACTGTTTATGACAAAACCTTTTGCCTTTAAAATGTTCAGAGATACCACATACACTTTTTAAAAAGTCAACAAAATAGCAAAAAGTTAATATATTATCAGTCCTAGAGGGTGTCTAGCATATTGACATGTCATAGTAATATTGCATTGCTATTCTTATTAAAAATTTGAATGAGACTTTAAGTTCTGGTCAAGATGGTGTAACAGAGATTGGATTTATTGCAAATAAAATGGCAAAAAAAAAAAGACGAAATATATTCAAAAATGGTTCCCAAGAGGTTCGACATCAAGCTATGTTTAGCAACCTCTAAGGAACAAGAAAGAAAAGAGGGTTCAGGATGTGATTCAAGGAAGGATAGCCCAAATGGAGCAAAGCAGTGCTTGTGAGTAGAGGGGATAGACCTGGGAGAACAGGGAGGTCCAGGTGTGTAGACTTTGCAGGGCAGAACACCAAACAGGAGAAAGCTGCACACACACACACACACACACAGAGATCTCAAGAGAGCTTCAGGGAGTCCCCCTTGTATCTTCAGCTGGGTATTGATTAGCATATTTTTATGAGAAATCCACCAAAGTTGGGAATATAATCACCCAAAAGAATTAGAATTGTTTCAATTCCCAGAGCTTATAAAGGGCCAGGAATGTTGCCTGTTTGTAATATTTGCAAAAGTAGGATGTCTGAGAACAATAGTACAAAAATCAGCAGAGGAGAATTGGGTGCATACTTTTGTGTGGTTCTAATACAAAGGAGAAGTTGTAATTTACTTAAAGACAGATTCTGATAAGTTAAGGATGAATATTACAAACCCTTAAAGCAAGCACTAAAATAACACAAACTAAAACTAATAAGACACAAATAAAATAGAATCATAAAAAACACTCAAAAGAAGACAGGGAAAAAATTAACAAAGTATAGATGGGACCAAAAGAAAATAAATAGCAAGTTGATATAGTTTAACATGTACATGTCAATAATTGCAATAAGTATAAATCACCTAAACATTTCAATTAAAGGTGGTGATTATCAGATCAGAAAAAAAGCAAGACTTTATAGGGTGCCACAACAACCTCATTTTAAATAAAAAGACAGTAGTTTTAAAGTAAAAGGATGGAAAAATGGTAGATAATGCTAACAGTAATCAAAAGAAACCAGGAGTGGCTGTATTAATATCGAAGAAGACTTCAGAAAAAGGGATATTACAAGAGATAAAGAGAGTCGAGCCATAATGAGAAGGGTGTGAACTCATCAAGAGAACATAAAAATCTTAGATATTTATGCAACTAAAAACAAAGCTTCAAAATATATGAAACAAAAACAAATAAAACTGCAAGGAGAAATAGATAGAAGCACAATTGTAGTTGGATATTTCAAAAGCAGTCTCTCAATAAGCGGTAAAAGAGTAAACAGAAAATCAATGAGTATAGATGTTAACAAAGCTGTTCTCATGACCTGTTTGACATTTACAGAACTCTCCACCCTCAAACCACAGAATACACATTCATTCCTCCCCAGTGCACATCAAATATTTACCATGACAGACCATATTCTGGGCCATAAAAAATCTTAATAAATTTTAAGGTATTTCAATTACATGTAATGTGTTCTCAAACTACAAAATAATTAAATAAAATCAATAATTGAAGGATCTCTGGAAAATCCTCAAACATTTTGAAACTAAATAACATTTTTAAATAAACCACAGGTCAAATAAGAAATCAAAAAAGAAATCAGAAAATATTTTGAACTGAATAAAATGAAAACAAGGCATTTCAAGATTTGTGGGCTGCAGCGAAGTCAGTATTAGAAAGAAGTTTATTGCACTAATTGCCTACATCTGAAAAGAAGAAAATCTCAAATCATTGGCCTCATCTTCTACCTTAAAAACTGAAATAATAAAAACATAGCACTGATATAGAAAATGAAAAAAAATAATAGAGTGAATTAATAAAAACCGAAATCAGTTTCTCTGAGAACATCAACAAAATTGATAAAATTCTAGGCAGGCTAATTAGGAAAAAAAGACAGGATACACAACTTTACCAATATCAGGAATGAGAGGGCTAAATTACTATGTAGATTCAGGAAATATTAAAAAGGATATCAAAGAAATATTATAAGCAACTTTATGCCAATCCATTCAACACTTAGATGAAGCAGACAAATTCCTCAAAAGATACAAAGTACCAAAACTCATCTAAGAAGAACTAGATAACTTGGTTAATAGTTCTATATCCACTGAAGAACTGAATATGTGGTTAAAAATTTTCCCACGAAAAATTCCAGGCCCAGATGGCTTTACTGGAGAATTCTTCCAAATATTTAAAAATTGAAAAAAGAATAATAATAATATCAATTGTGTACAAATTTCTTCAAAAAATCAGAGATGAGAATTCTTTCTAGCTCATTTTATGGGGCTAGCAATAGTACTTTGATAATCCAAACAAGGCAAAGATATCACAAGAAAAGAAAAATACAGACTCATTCCCCTCTTATCATAGATACAAAGATCTTTAACAACCATTTAGCAAATCAAATTTAACAATATAAAAAGCATAATATGTTATGACTTTGTGAAAAAGAATTTGCCCTTGCCCAAAGAGAGGTCTGGCCTTTGCCTTTGGCTCCTGAAGTGTAATCTCTAACCTGTGAATTGTCCTGTCTGATAGGAAGTATCTCTATTAACCTGGGGGCCTTGGGCCATGACCTATAATGTGATCATATGATTTAAGGTGAAGGCTTTTGGTTATGTCATATTTGTTCTGGACAGGCTGCAGGCTAAGTTCACAGCCATGTGCACAGTTGACCATATCTATGAGATGGAGTTCCAGTAAAGCCTCTGGTCCCCAAGGCTTGGGTGAACTTTCTTAGCTGGCAATACTCCATGTGTTTGCCTGACACACATTGCTGCTCGGAGAGCCGTGCTCTTTCCATGACTCCACTGGGAAAGAACAACTGGGAACTTGCAGCTTTCCTGCATTCTGCTCCATGTGTCTCTTCCCTTGGCTGATTTTAATCAGCATCTTTTCCTGGTAATAAACCATAACCATGAATATAACAGCTTTCAGTGTGTTCTGTAAATCCTTCTAGCAAATTATTGAAATGGAGTGCACTCTTAGGGGACCAAACTTGCAATTGATGACAGAAGTGAGGGCGGTCTGGACATGCAGACCATCGGCTACCTTTACAATGACTAAATGTAGTTAAGCTAAGGAATGCAAAGTTGATTTAACACTTAAATGTAACTCATCATATTATCAGATTGTAAAAGAAAAATGTATGATCATCTCAGTAGATTCACAAAACATAGCTGACAAAATCCAAAATCTATTATTGAAAAAGACCTACAGCAAACTATGAATAAAAGAGACTTTCCTCTACCTGGCCAAAAATTAAAAAAAAAAAAAAAATCTATGAAAAAATTTTTAGGTAACATCATACTTAATAGTAGAAGACTGGATGCTTTCCCTCTAAAATCAGGAAAAAGGAAAAAATGTCTGCTCTCACCACTTCTATTCAGTCTCGTACAGGAAGCTCTAGCCAGTGGATTAAGGAAAAAAGGACAAGAAGAAAGAGGAGGAGGAAAAAATAAAAGACACCCAGACTGGAAAAATAGAAGGAAAATTGTCTTCATTTTGCAAGATAGCATGATAATTTCTGTAGAAAATTTAATTGAATCTACAAAATCACTGTGAGAACTTGTAAATGAGTTCAGCAAAGGTGCAGGGTACAAGATTAATATAAAGAATCAATTGCATTTTTACATATTACTAACAAACAATTGGATATTGAAATTAAAAATGTCATTTACAATACATCAAAATATTAAATACTTGGAATAAATATGACAAACATGTACATTGAAAACTAAAAACTTGCTGAGAGAAATTAAGGAAGACTGAAATAAATAGAAAGATAGGCCGTGTTTATGTATCAGAAAACTCCTTATCTTTAAGATATTAATTCTCCTCCAAATTGATCTATTAGCCCACTAAATTCCCAGTCAAAATCATAACAGGCATTCTCTTGATAGAAATTGACAAGCTAATTCTAAAATTCATATGAAAATGTATTATTACCAATGAGTAAGGTAATAATAATAATAAATAATAGTAAACTTGAAAAATAAAAATTTGAGCACTTATACTATCTGGCTCCAAAACTTATTATGCATTTTGCTGCAATAATCAATACAGTGTTGTATTGGTATCAACATGGACAAATAAATGAATGAAACAGAATATGGAGTCCAGAAATAAAATTACTTAGGTATGGTCAATTAATTTTCATTTAAGTTACAAAGGCAATTCAGTGGAGAAAGAATAGCATTATCAATAAAGGGTTCTGGAACGATTACATATCCATATGTCCAAAAAAAAATACAAGAAGGCTGTGATTGATACCTTGCACCATATACAAAAGTTAACTCAAAATGAATTATAGGCATAGATGTAAAACTTATAAACTTTCAAAAGAAAACATAGAAGAAAGACTGTGTCACCTTGGATTAGACAAAGATTTCTTGGACATAACTTCAGAACTATGACTTATTCAAAAAAAATTAGACTTCATCAAAATTGAGAATTTCTTTTATTCAAAAGACACTAACATGGTAATGATGAAAGAGAAAATGCACACTGAGACAATATACTCAGAAATTATATCTAATTAGACTTGCAACCAGGATATATATATCATTGACAAAAATTACCAATGAAAAAACAAACAGCCTAATAGAAAATGGATAAACAACATGAACAGACGCTTCACCAACATATAAACATATATAACTATATAAAAATATACTCAACGCCTATGGTCATTATGGAAATGTAAAAAAAAAATGAGATACTACAAAACAGCTATTAAAATGTCTAATATTAAAAAGCCTGAATATACCAAGTGTTAGTAGGATGTAGAGCAACCAGAACTCTCAAACACTGTTGGTAAGAACGTAAAATGGTACAATCATTTTGGAAGAGTTTGGAAGTTTCTTAAAAACATACAGCTACTATATAACCCGGACATTCTACTTGTGGCGATTTACATGTGAGAATAAAAGCCTGCATCCACACTTGTACATGAATGTACAGCAGCTTTATTTGTAGTAGCCTAAACTGTAAACTCCCCAAATGCCCGTCAACCGGTGAATGGATAAACAAACGGTGGTGTATCTATTCAATAGAATAGAACTCATCAATAAAAAGGAATGAGCCATTGATACTCAACAGTGTGGATGACTCTCCAATTACACTAAGTGAAAATAGCCAGACAAAAAGTACATACTGTAGTATCTCATTTATATAAAATTTTAGCAAATGTCAAGCCAGTGGTTGTCTGAAGATAAGAAAAGGGCAAAGTGGGCCAGAAGGCAAAAATTACGAGGAGGAATAAGGATACTTGTACCTTGTATTGATTGTGTTGATGTTTTCACTGGTGTGTTTATGTGTGAAAGTGGGTCAAGTTGTACACTTTAAATATGTGCATTTGTAATGTCAAGTAAATCTCTGTAAAGCTGTTAAGCATTTTTTCAATGGCGTTCAAAATGTTAATACTTTGTAGGAACCATGAAGCAAGTAACTGACCATTGAAACAATAAAAGTAATGTTTCTGTCTTATGCCAAAAATAAGGCTTTGGTTATCAACTGGAACTTATGGTATGAACACATAAAACTAACTACTTTGAGCAACCCAGAGATTTCCTCCTACTGGAGTGGTAAACACAAAGCAACTGCATTTCACATACTGCATTTCTCACCTTCTCAGTTTATAAACAACTACAGGGTAGGGTAGAACATTCAGTGTGTTGTGCAATGGTGAAATTAACATCCAGGATTGACTTCCCATTCTGATGCTGCTTCACGTTTTCATGGCTTGTGGCTCCCTACACATGCATTACGTATGCTTGTCTTTGGCTACCTTCCTGGGAAATGCTCATGTCTCCTTCATTCAATATTACAGACCTGTGGCTCATGACCTCTGTATCCACTTTATTCCATTTTCATTCTATCACGTTGCCTTTGCCTGCAGAGCATTTTGGATCCTTCTCTTTTCTCACTTTTGTTGCCTTTGAACTTTCATCTTCGGATTTGTTGTGGGATCTTTTATCTCTTTCCTTTCTTCTCTCCTACATTAATAGCAATTGTATTCCTCATCAGTCTCAACCTCTCCATGTCCTTCATCAGAAAATTACTGCCTTCTTCCTGTCATAGTCAAGTCCTTTTTGTTATTTTCCTTCAAACTCACTTCAACAACAAAAATAAAAGTACTCTTATTTTATATATACACACACACATATAACATATATAATATATATAGTTTGTGCTTTCCTCCAATGTACATATAAAACAAAAATAAAGTTCCACACAAAGTAATATCCACAAATTAGTCTATAAATTTGATGCAACCCAATCAAAATCCCTATGTGATTTATGTCTGTGTAGTAATACTACATATTATATAATAGCTATTTTTATACAGTTCCTGTGGGAGTGAAAGTTGATCAAACAACTTTGAAAAAAGGATTTCCAGGTTTTAGTACATTTGATAAATTATGCACATATGCAACAGAATTCAGAATAAATATGATAATCGTGGTGTATTTACACAATGAACTACACACAGCATTGTACTTTAACTATGAACAAGCATGAATAAATCTTACAAACATAGTGTTGAGCAAAAGAAGCAAAGCACAGAAGAATAGAGTATGATTAGATTCATACAAAGTTCAAAAATAGACAAAATTAAACTATATTGTTTTGGAATACATTTTAGGTAGTAAATTATCATGAAAAGCAAGGAAATGATTACTGTGAAATTCAAAATGGTATTTACTTCTAGGAGAGAGTGAGGGGGTCACGTTTGTGGGTAGTCTGATGCAGGTAATTTTCTGTGGGGTGTTGACATGGGCACTCACTTTAGAAATTCTTGTTAAACTCTTCATTTCTGTTTTGTTTATTTTTTAGTATGTGGCTTACATTTCACAAAAAATTGCAAAAGAAAAGCTCATACTGACTATAATAACCTGCTTTTTTTTAACTTAGCAATTAATAATGATTACTTTTTCGTGCAATTAAATAGGCTTTTAAAAATGGATTTTAAAGGATACAAAATGCACCCACTTTGAATGAGTAAGTCTAGAGATCTAAAGTACACCATGAGTACTATAGTTAATAATATTACATTGCATACTGGAAATTTGCTGAGAGAGTAGATTTTAGGTACTCTTACTACAAAAAAGAAAAAATAAGGAAAGAAAATAGAAGCAAAAAGTGACTATATGAGATGATATATAAGTTACTTTACTTGACTGTAGTAATCACTTCACTGTGTACGTGTATATCAAAACACTATATTGTATACAGGAAAAAATAAATAAAATGGACCTCAAAAGATGCTCTTCAGTCCATTGTGCCATTGTTTGTTTAATCAATTACCTACTTTGGGGCATTTTGACCTTGCTCTCTCTGTTCCTCTTATAAAATACAGTATAATAACCACCATATGTATAAATCTCTGTTTCTTCTCTATTTCCTTAAGATGATTTAGATGCTTAATAGTCAAGTTGAATAGTATGCATTTTATAACCTATGAATAGAAATACTCCTGCCAAATTTTTCTCCAGAAATTTTCCATCAAGTGACACTTCGACCACCAGCCTTTTAGGAGAACGCTAATTTTCATTCACACTCACCAGCATGGCTGTTAAATGTCTTCACTAATTTGAAAATTAACTAATTTAAATTTCATGAGAGTAGAGACCTTTATATTTTTTACCAGTATGACATCTTGCCCATGCTAGCTGCTCCATAAATATTTATTAACTAAAATAATTATATCTAACTTATTTTAATTGGCATGTATTGCTGAAAGTTCATTTCAATACTATTGCTGTAAATTGATATCTTCACAGATTCTTTTTCCTTCCCTGTATATTCTGGCAAATGACCATCATTGTTACTTATTATTTAGGGAATGATTTTTTACATATAATTTGATCTCTGTGTATTTATTTTGTGTGAGTCAACTCTTTTCTCTACAGCCCACTGAAAGGTAAGAGCATAAGAATAGTCACTTACAAATTAGATCCTCAGCTGATGACTAAGTTCCTGTGTTCTCACCAGCAGTAGTTACTATGAGGTACCCCTGTACAATAAGATCACACTACAAATAAATATCTGTAGCATGCATGTGTGTGCACACCCACATATACACTTGCACCCTTAATAAGGACACCAGAGCCTAATGATTATGGCAAAGATTTATGAAGTTGTATTATACACAACTGTATATACCTTCTGCTCCTTTGTTTAGCAAAAACTATTAGTATTCATCTACTTGAATGGAGAAGAGATAAAAGGATAAATATTACATATAAAATGAAAATCATCTATTCATATTATCTATTGTTTCTTACCAAACAGATGTTAACTCATGAGTACTTGGGCAGTATCTATTGTATTGACTGGTTTGGATGATGAAAAAATTGAGCTAATTTAGCATTTGTTTTCAATGTGGAGTTTCTAATTGCTTTAAGTTTGTCACAAGGATAATTTTTCAAAAAAAGATCAGATAGCATGACCCAGTGGATGAAATAGTGCTTCTAATCTGATGAATTGGAAAGTAAAAATGTGATAATGTGATCTAGCTTTAGGGGTGCTGTAGCTTTAGCTACATGCCAAGATATATTTTCTATTTCATGCCTAAAAAACACAAATTCTGAAGTCAAACTTTATGTTTTTCTCTAATAGGATGTTATGATATAGAGCAACCTGGCTTTTACCACTCCACTCCCATCCGTTTAAACAAGGTTCAGGAAAATTTCCTTACTTGCCAAATCTTATTTGTACTGTGTACTGAATCAATAAATATTTGATTAAAAAAATGATTCACATTTAAAAAATCCTATTTGAACTTTCTGTGACCTTTAATGCTGTTGACAACTTCCTTGAACTACTTTCAGACTCTGACCTTTGATTTCATGGCATATATTCTCTCTGGATTTTTGTCAGTAGCTCTGACCATTCTCTCTCTTCTCCATGAGTCTCTTCCTTTGTTAGTTTTTAAAACATTGATCTTCCCAGTTTTTTTCTTTAGTCCTTTTTTCTCTTTCAACCAGATACACTCATCCATTCACTGCTGTGGCTTTAACTATCACCTACAATCTCTTGACTCTTAAATCTCTTCTTACAGCCCAGAGCTCTCCAGAGAACCCACTCTTCAGGGAACCCACTCTTAGAAAACCCACTCTTCCTCCCGTTTGCCTTATCTTAATTGGCAGCACCATGATTCACACAGTCATCTGAGTCAGGATTTTGAAAGTTATACTCCATTCTCAAATGCGCCCCCTAAATCATTCTTCCAACTCCAGATACAAGTAATTTCTCAAATCTTCTCCTACTTTCTACCTTTTCACCACTGGTTTTGAGCAGCTTCTCATTATTCTTGACCAAACTTTTGGAGTTTTTTTTTTTTTTTTTACCAAGTTCTTTGCCTCTAGTCTCACCCTAGTCTAAACCATCGTCCAAATTGCAACTAGAGTACTGCACAGCATAAGTTCGATAATATACCTCCTTTACGTGAAAATCTTCAGCGGGTCTGTATTTCTTATGCAATAATGTCCAAACCACTTAGTCTGGCATACAAAGAGCTTCATGAGCTTGCCTCCCTGTATCTCCAGCTTCATCTCCTAACTCACTAAATACACACATGCGCGCGCATACACACACACACACACACGTGTGCGCTCTGTGCATCACACTCTATTGAGTTATTTTTATATCTTCAGCATCTCCCCGGGTTGTTTCATATTTGCAGATTTTGCATTGAGTCATTCTTATTCTTTTGCTTAAAATGACTCTTTCTCACTCATATGTATCTGAAAAACTTCCTTTCAGGACCTCTCTCCAACCATTAGATAATTAATCTTTTTTTTTTTTTTTTTTTTTTTTTTTTTTGTCTTTTTCCATGTCCGGCAATGGATCGCAACCCTCAGTGTTGCCCCCGTACCGGACCGGGGACCGGCAACGGGATCGCAACCCTCGGTGTTGCTCCCGCACCTCGCTCAGCCAGTGAGCGGGAACCGGTCTGCATGTGGGATCCGAACCCTCGGGTGGGAGCGCCGCCGCGCTTCCCAAGCGGCGCACTATCCAGTGCGCCACCGGGCCGGCCCAGATAATTAATCATTTGCTCCATGCTAAAACAGTACCTGATATATGTTGCATAGAACATTTTATATTGCTATTTACTTTTACATATCTAATATCTATAAAATAAACTTCTTTGAGGATAGAAAGTATTCCTTAGTCATTCCTCATGCTCAGCTCATGGGATCTGCTTAAATATCTTTAACAAATGGATGAATGAATGGATAAATAAATACATTTATAAAGTATGGGTAAGGAAGACAGTAAGCTAGGTGGTTTATTTATATTATTTTGTTTAATTCCTGTAACTAACATTCAAGATATTGTTAGAGTAGTACTGCAAATGTTAAGAGCATATGGTAAGAGTCAGACTAACCATATAGAGCTAGGTTGGAAGCCACTTGTCAGCTGTGTAACATTGGGCAAGTCACTGAACTACTTTGTACCCCAGATTCCTCATCTGTATAATGGGAATAAAATATCCAACTGTATTAATTAGGATATAGTCTAAATTCCTATAAAAAATATTCTAAAGTATGACTTTAGGAAGATGTACATAGTGTACTACCCATATATGCTTGAAGTGGGCAGTCCTGGCTAATCTTTCTCCTTGTATTTATCTACAGACACAAGTTTCTTCCACCTGTTATTCTGCCTTCCCATTGAGTATCGCCCCTTCCACATGGTAGATGCTGGGTCGCTGTTATGTTGGTGAAAATGCAAAACTAGTAATTATCTTTGAGGGAAGTAATGCCAAGTTCACACATATCACTTCAGCTCTCATTCCTTCAGAGTCAGCTATTTCTGCAAAATCTAGGAAATGTAGCCCCCAGTCTGGGTGACTCTGGGACCATTTAGAATTTTATTACTTGAGGAGAAGGGAGGAGAGTTATTGGAAGGGCAGGTAGACATCTGCCCCACTTTTTCATCATGCTGTTATGAGAATTTAGAAGGAATGTGTGAATGTGTGTGAAACCATTTAAAACAGAGTCTGGCACATAGTAAGCACTCTATAAATATTATCTACTATGATGATTATTTTTACAGTTAAGGAAACTGAGATTCAAGGAGGTTAAATAACTTGCCTTAGAGACTCACACTGAGTAAGCAGAAGAATAAGAAGCTGAACTCTGGTCAGCCTGAATATGAAGATTTCTAGCCTTTCCACTGCCTAAAATATGCTGCACATGGAATGGAATCTGGAAAATAGAAAACCAGTCCTGTTTCTTACATTGCAACGGCATGTAATAAACCCTCCGTGTTCTTTAAACAGCTTTTTAATGAAGGTTTCTACACTTCTGATTGTCACAGAAAGCATTTGTAGTCTGGATTTTGATAACATCCCCTAGAAAACATCATCAAAGGGTTTAGATAAAGGAGTATCTACATTCATTAAGAAAAAGTTAGAAGTTTTCTGCCCCAGATTTATGTTCCGAGCATTTTACTTATACACAATAGAAGAGTTAGCAGGCTTCTATCAGTTTTAAAGAAATTCCAATCCACTTTTAAGTTCTCTGCCTAGTGTAATAGGTTGAGTGGCTCTAAAAGATTTGTCCATTTTCTAACTTCTGGAACCTATGAATGTGATCGTATTTGGAAAAAAGTCTTCAAAGACATAATTAGAAATTTTGAGATGAGATCATCCAGAATTACTGAGTGGGTCCTAAATCCAATGATAAATGTCCTAACACAAGCCAGAAGTGAAGAAAAAAAGAGAGCAGGAAAAGGCATGCAAACTCAGAGGCAGAGTCTGGAGTTCTGCAGCCACAAGCCAAGGAACACCTGAAGCCACCAGAAGCAGGAAGAAACAAGGAGGAACTCTCCCCTGGAACCTCCAGAAGGAGCACATAACTGTCAACACTTTGAATTTGTACCTCGTGCCTCCAGAACTGGCAGAGAATACATTTCTGTTGTTTTCAGTTATCCAGTGTGTGGTAATTTGTTATGACAGCCCTAGGAGACTGATACACCTGATACGGAAGTTTTATATGGTAGCTTTTTAATAATGACCCAAAAGTAAGGAGCAAGAAGCAAGGTGCTGACTCTAACAACACTTTCTGTATCCCTAGATCTCACAGAATGGAAAACAGTGAAAGCCTGTGAGAAAAAAAAAAAATGAGATAAAGAGAAAGAGAGTGCAGAGCATGAGAGCCAGAGAGTGAGAGCCTCTTGAGCTGCTGGGGTGGGGTAGGGGGTGGGGGGTCCCCAGAGACTTCAGGAGAACCAAGGCTCAGCGGGTGAACAGACAGCTGCAGGAGGTGCACCAGGAAGCTTCAGGGTCAATTTTCAGACACACTCTATCTGGCTTGTGAGGCTTCTTTTCCTGCATGACCTATCTACACTCTAAACCACATATGGTACCTGTGTGTTATATTATGGATAATTTCTTCAAGAATATTTTTAGCTTTCAACTTTGAAAATAGAATGAAACATGTATTGAAGTGCTAACACCACCGTGAGGATCATCTATATGAGTTATCCCTAGAAGGTATCACTGGGGAAGTCATGGCAGGAATGTCATGGCTACAGGATGGCCCCAGTGAAAAGGGATATTCTCTGCTTGATTTCTGACTTAAGTCTGATAAGAATCCATTTTTGTAAAAATTATTAAGTTTTAGCCCACGTGGCATTTCTATAGTATGTTGTTGGTATAATTACGCTTTTACACAAACTGTCTCATTTGATCTTTGCAATATCCCCATGTGGTGGACCAGAGTAGGTGTTATAATCCTTTTTTTATCCTGTTTATTAAATGGGCATTTATTGACTTCCTCCAGGTCATAAAGAAAATCATGGGTGGAGCTGGAATTAAAATGGAGGATTACCGATTCCTTTTTCCAATGTTAATTCTATGTTGCTCACTTATCAACCATATTCAACCAACAATTCCTGCGCATCTACTATATTTAATGTTAGGCATTGGAGAAGGTAGGACATAAAAATGCAAAGTAGAGTTTCTGACTTCAGAAACGTCGTAGTCTTCTCAGAAAGACAAGCATACAAAGGCCTACCTAACTTTTAAAGCAAAACGAAATATATGTAGCAACACCCTTTGATATAATATTCCATAATAAAAAGAATTTTGATACAATGTTGAAGACCAATGCTTGGCCTCTTTTCTGCAGTTAGCATCTATTCTCAAACATGCAGGTGGGCAAAAGTGGACATAGGAGGTAGGCAAAGCCAAAAAAGATGGCTTGGCAAGTATGGAAATGCAGGAGACCTCTGCATCACAAGTATCCTCCCAGCTGGGAAACAGGAACCTCTAAATGGGGAGTTTGTGTTTTTCTCTGTCACTCTCCTGAATGTGTCACCCAGCTGCAAGACCCTAAATTGTCCCCAATATTTAAGCCAGAGCACCTCTCAGTGACACCCAGGATCAGGGTGGATTCATGTCTTGCATTCAGACTCCTATTCCACCTCTGCTCAAACTGAGGCAAAACTTGTCCTTTTTACAATAAAAAAAAATTAGTAAAGTAGTCTAAATAAGATATTTGAAAGAAAAAAGAAAATGGAGTTAAAATGCAAACAAAAGCTGTTGGATGGTTGAAATACTCTTTATTAAAACAGTTTTAAAATTGTTTTCCAGTTAATTTTCTAGTTAAAGTTAAAATTGTTTAAAATATATTTCACCTGAATTATTTATCTCGAAATTTGATTTTGAGCCAGATTTTCTTGCATCACAACCTAGAGGCAGATGTTTCTCACAGAAATGGTGGAATATGATTCTTAGTAGGATTTGTATATAGATGTCAGGAAGCCAAAGCAGATCTCATAAATAAGATACATTTGGGACCATTTCTACTATTTTATTTACACTATAGTTAGCAACTATCCTGATATTCTCTTAATAAGTTTCTTTCCAGCCTATCATAATTATTGGGTGTACATAGGCATTTTTACCAACTGAAGAAACTGGTCCTCAGAGATGACAAATGGCAGGTCCAAGGTCGCACAGTTATCAGTGAATGAAACTGATTTTATCATGCTTACTTTACTACATCAGAGGACCTTTTCTGGATTAAGCTAAAATGCCAAATATAGCCTAACAGTTAAATAGAAAAATTTGATTCTTTGATCATCAGTATTTTATTTCATAGCCAAAGTGTTAATGGCACTGCAGACTGTAGTGGAATCTCAGCTCCTCTGGTTATTTGGCTGTGTTCGGTATGCTGAGCCCTATGATGATGATAATGCTGGGACATTATCGCTGAGGTGTGAGCACAATACTGCTCATTAGATGCAGGCTGAGCATTGGAGTGTCCTCCAGGACTCTGTGATACACACCATACCACTGATACCATACTTTCCATTTCCTTTTCTTTCAGCTCTTAGATATGGCTTGGCAAATTATAAGTGCTCAAAAGGAGCATTTGAAAACCAAAGGGAAGCTTCAAGTGCAACAACGAGGATTTAACGAATCTGAAATGGCAACCACAAAGAAAATTCTTCTGACAGTTTTGAAGCTCATTTCTTTAGTAAAATGTCCTTCTTGTAGCCTTCAGAAGACTTAAAGAAGATTTAAAATCAAAGAGGCTTCCTTGATGTTTAATAGGGACTTATGGAATGCGTTTTAGTATGGCAATGATGGATTTTTCCAGTTACTCAGAGGAAATGAGATATTCCAATGTCAAATGGAAGGCTGGTAAGAGAAACTAGGGCAGGCAGCAAACTTCACTCTGCCTTCTCCAGAAGCCTGCCTGGTGCAAAGCTAGAGGAGCAGAAGTGACGGTAGAAACACCAGTAGGGCATATCTGGGCCCCAGGCCATACTTACATCTTGTATTCACAAGTTTACCCTAAGAAATGATTAGACCCCAGGCTGACTCTGTAGTGAGTACATTACAGCATGTCGTGAAGAGCATGGACTTTAGACCCAGCTCAGCCATTCGAGAGCTCTGTGACCTGGGGCAAGTTATTTTATCCTCTCTGCTCCTCCCACATATAAAATAATTGTCACCTACTTAATTGCCATTCCTATTTCTCATCTTAGTTGGCAGAGCCTGGCTTCCACACTACAGATTAAAAATGCTATTATTCACCTTTCCCTGTTTCCTTTGTGCCTAGCATCTGAGCATGTGATTCAACCCAATGAAATCCAAGGAGATCACAGGAAAAGCCTGTTTAGAAACCTCTGAGAAGCAAGGGAGAAAACTCTTCTTTTCTTTGCCAGTAATTGTACCTATAAGGACCACAGCCACCTTGCAACTATTATAGATAAGGCTGAGAAAGAAGCGAATATAATAAGGATGAAATAGTAGAGACCTGCACAGACCCCGGGGCCTTAAAGTCATTTATGAATTAATGCACCAGCTTTGACCACTCCCTGCCTCCAGTCATCTTATTATTATAAGAGACAATAATGGTCCTTAATGTTATACCAATTTTAGCTAGGCCTTCTGTAATTACCTCCCAAAGGATCATAACGGATACAATAATAGTTACAGGGTTATTGGGAGGGTTAAAGGAGAGAATGCATCTAAAATACAATGCATTTAAATATAATGCTTGGCATATATGTATATAGCTATAGGTAAATAGCAGATGATAACCATAATAAAAAAGGCTATTTCTCAAGTCTGACCATTGCCCTCCCCCATGAATACATGAATATTTTCTCTGTTTTGTTTCTGACTCTATTGCAACTGGTCAGGATCAACTCTTACCTTAAAATTTCATGGGATTGACATAACTCGAATTTTTTTTTTATAGGAACCAATGTTTCTTCATCCAGAATAGCCCAGTGCACAACTGGAGTAACATAAACACTATGTTTCACTCCCATCCCACCTACTGATAAAATTGACAACAATTTTGCAGTGATTTTGAGACATCTTCCAGAGTGTCTCACATGTGCTTCCTCAGAAGTCTCAACCTTCCTTGACATCGGACGCCTAAGAACTCAGCTGCTTGATGAGCAGCCAAGAAATGACTGCCATTGCTGCTCATTGTGGTCACCTCCCTCTCAGCACTTCCACCTTTGCTGGTAGCCCTGACTCTATCAGACACCCTTGGTGTCTTGAAGACTCTGGAACCCTCAACATGCCAAAGTGGTATGGATTACTCAGGATGCTATTGCCATGACTATTTTGTGCAGAAATGGGAACCTCATGTTTATTCCTGTTTTGTATCACATTTAGACATGCGATCTCATGGTAGTTTTATGGAGGGCTCAACATCTCAAAGAAATTTTAATGAAAATAACTGTGGGCCGGCCCGGTGGCGCACAGGGTAGATTGCGGTGCTTGGGAGCGCAGCGGCGCTCCCGCCGAGGGTTCGGATCCCATATAGAGACCGGTCCGCTCACTGGTTGAGTGCGGTGCGGGCACGCCACCAAGGGTTACCGGTCACGAAAAAAGACAAAAAAGGAAAAAAAATAACTGTTTAGGCCTTTATTTTTGGCCTCATTCTGCCTGTGAACTCCATACATATTATCTCACTTTTCTAGATTTAAGACTTTTGAGGTTTGTGTCTAGGAACAGTTAGGAGAGACAATTGTATAACTTCTATGGAGTCTTCTCTTCATGTCTATTGATCGAGGTTTGGCTAGTGGGCTAAATTTGTTTCCTTTTTTTCTCTTTTTCTCTCCCCTAACTTTTGAGTTGCAAATATAATTTGTATAGCCCTTTCAACCAAGCTTCTAGATATTTTCAGAGTCATGTGAAACCCAACCATGTACAAGGCGTGGGTTTAATTTGGAGCCCTCATTTCCCACTACCTGCTTTTATCAACTATCTAGAATTGTCAAACAGTAAGAATACCTGTCGTATCTTTTCTTCCCACCTCTTGCCATTGAATAGGGCATATTTTATCAATCAGATTAAAGACATTACTTTTACCCCAAACTTCAGAGAGTGTTTTCATTTTTTTCCTATCTAGTTCTTTGAAAATGACAATGAACTCATGCTTAATCCAATGCTTAAAAACCTCAGTGTCCTGAAATGATTCCAAGAGTTGGCCTAAATCTCTCATACTGCAGCACAAAATAAAATTCTTCTCATTTGATCTTCATGTAAACAGACTGGCTAATGTACCATTCCTCTCTAACTTAGTGTCACAACTAAATCACATAAAAAATTACCTATCAGACCTCTGTTTTTCTTTTGAGTCAAAAATTCTAGAGATCTTAACTGTTTCTCCTTTCATTGTTCTAACTTCTCAAGAACTCTGGCTTAGCTACATCTTTGAAAGGTCTTCATGCTCTACCACACCTCCTGATCAGATAAAGGGACTCCGATTGCTCTGATCTTCCTTTATAAGTCCTACTTTCTTGTGCTCTCATAGTCAGCATTGACTCCTTCTGAATCTTCTCTAGTATTTCTGTTCTGAATATAACTGATAGCTAAAATTTGGTGTTGGTCTTTCTCATGGATGGTCAATCAACACCAATAAAGCAAATGTTACCTTCATGAGCAGACAATGAAGTGACAACTTAATAGCTATTCCTATCTTCAAACCAGACAATATTACAACCCTCAAGAGAAAAAAAAAAGCATGGCAGGGATATGCATGAAGGTATCACTCTTTAAAAATGAGTGGAGTAACCAAACTAGCACTGAGTTCATATATAAACCCCCAAATAAATGGGCAAACAATAAACAAGAAAAACCCAAAAAACTTTAAGACATTTGCAAAAATACCCTCAGCGGAAACTCTTTTTAGAATACTTGACTTATACTTATAAAATATTTCTCTTGCTATATAGGTGGCTTTTTTATTATTACCACAGAGTAATTTGACTGTGACAGTTAAGTGACATGCTCTACAGAACTGCTTTGCAGAAATAAATAAATAGGAGCAGAGAAGAAAAGAAATAGCAACAATAAAAGAGACAAGAAGGTCATACACAGAGAGAGATGGGTTGGGTGTGGGTCAAGCAACCATGTGAAGACCAGATGCCTGAAGACGTGTTAACAGGACGAACTTTTTTTTTTTCTATCAAACACCTTCTTATAAAGTTTGAGCTTTCCTGCTGAGCTGAAGATACAATAAGAAAAGACATCCCCTACTCAATTTTCTTTTCTTCTTTCTATGAACTCTTTGTTAACAAGAGTGAAGACATTAAGAAAGAAGAAACTAAAAACAAAACAAGCAATGACCTAATTCTTAGAAATAACGACAGACCTCAAATACGGAAATTCCATGAGCTGTCTCCAAAGGAAAGCTACTTTATATAAATATACATGGCAAATTTTTTTTTTTTTTTTTTTTTTTTTTTGTCTTTTTTCCGTGTCCGGCAACGGATCGCAACCCTCAGTGTTGCCCCCGTACCGGACCGGGGACCGGCAACGGGATTGCAACCCTCGGTGTTGCTCCCGCGCCCCGCTCAGCCAGTGAGCGGGAACCGGTCCGTATGTGGGATCCGAACTCTCGGACGGGAGCGCCACTGCGCTTCCCAAGCGGCGCCACCGGGCCGGCCCCTACATGGCAAATTTTGACAAATACAGAACACCATAAATCCAGAATGTGTAACTCTGATTTTAATGGTAGAATTGCTATTATTAACATGATGAACCATTCAGATTATGAAATAATATCCATCCAAGTCTATTTATGGGGATAAATAATGAAGTGTGATATTATATATTTTCTATGTAACCTAGGGGGGGAAAAAAAAACCTATCAGCCATCACCAAATGGTATCCCACTGTCATATCCTTGGAAGACAGGTCTACCAGCTCACATATTTTTGTATCTATATTTTAAACAATCCATGAATCTTATGAAATGTTTTAAGTCAACTTATTTCATTCCTTGGAGCTAGTTGATTTCTATCAACAAGAGGAAGGACTGGTATTGTCAACCATGTTTAAAACTGGGAACACCAAACTGCTGAGAGACTATGTAGTTGTCCGTTGTGACTATATTTTAAGTCAGCTAAGGGAATTGAAGCTAATTCCATATGTACCAGTGACTCAGTTGAAAACAGAAAATAAACTTAGTCCCATTAAAGTCCAAGTTTTACCATTTCATAAAAGTTTCCTTTTCATAAAAAGCTTACTACTGTAGAGCTTTTCTTCTGATATTTCATTGTGTTCAGGCCAAGAATGCTGTACCCATTCAAATGTCTTCCCTCTTAACTGACTCATCTGGTGAGAATACCTAATCCCACAAACCAATCAAATTTGAAAAGACAGGAAAAAAAGGCATAATCAAGGGAAAAATTTATAATTTGGAAATTTTTTTTTCCTTTTTTGTCTTTTTTTGTGACTGGCAACGGATTGCAACCCTCAGTGTCACGCCCGTACCGGACCGGGACCGGCAACGGGATCGCAACCCTCGGTGTTGCCCCCGCACCTTGCTCAGCCAGTGAGCGGCCAGTCTGTATGTGGGATCCGAACCCTCGGCGAGAGCGCTGCCGCGCTTCCCAAGCGGCGCACTGTAGCAGTGCGCCACCGGGCCGGCCCTTAATTTGGAAATATTTTTTAACCACTAAGAAAAACCTTTAGTTGCTGAATGATGGAGTTTAGATGTGTTGTCCTCATGTGTCCTCATGTTGAACTCATGTGGAAATCTGATCCCCAATGTGGCAGTGTTGGAAGCTGTTTGAGTCATGGGGGTGGATCTTTCATGCATGGATTAATGCATGGTGGGGGTAGTGAGTGAGTTCTCGCTCTATTACTTCTCATGAGAGCTGGTTGTTTAAAAGACCCTGGCACCTCCCCTCTGTCTCTCTTACTTCCTCTCGCCATGTGATCTGCTTGTACCCACCAGCTGCCTGACACTTTCTTTTTTTTTTTATTATTTTTATTTTGTCAATATACAATGTAGTTATTTATTGTGTCCCATCACTGAAACCTCCCTCCCTCCTCCCTCTCCCCCCTCCCACCCAGGTGTGTCCCCTCCATTTTCTTGTTGTAAGAACTTCAAAAAAAAAGTTGTGGTTGTTATATCTTCCTCTCCCCCCACCCCGGTTTTTTGTTGTTGTTGTTGTTGATGTTGTTGTTGTTTGTTTGTTTTTTTGTGTGTGTGTGAGAGTGTGTGTGTGTGTATGTGTGTGAGAGTGTGTGTGTGTGTA
>NW_007726953.1:336127-336874 GCF_000696425.1 Galeopterus variegatus | reverse complement strand
ACTTCAAAAAAAAAGTTGTGGTTGTTATATCTTCCTCTCCCCCCTCCCATCCAGGTGTGTCCCCTCCATTTTCTTGTTGTAAGAACTTCAAAAAAAAGTTGTGGTTGTTATATCTTCCTCTCCCCCCCCCCCAGTTTTTTTTTTTTTTTGTGTGTGTGGGTTTTTGTGTGTGTTTGTGGGTGAATTAATTTGTTTATTTTTTTAGCTCCCACCAATAAGTGAGAACATGTGGTATTTCTTTTTCTCTGCCTGACTCGTTTCACTTAATATTATTCTTTCAAGGTCCATCCATGTTGTTGCAAATGGTAGTATTTCATTCGTTTTTATAGCTGAGTAGTATTCCATTGTGTAGATATACCACATTTTCCGTATCCACTCATCCGATGATGGACATTTGGGCTGATTCCAGCTCTTGGCTATTGTGAAGAGTGCTGCAATGAACATTGGGAAACAGGTATACCTTCGACTTGATGATTTCCATTCCTTTGGATATATTCCCAGCAGTGGGATAGCTGGGTCATATGGTAGATCTATCTGCAACTGTTTGGGGAACCTCTAAACCATTTTACATAGGGATTGCACCATTTTGCATTCCCAACAACAATGTATGAGAGTTTCTTTTTCTCCGCAACCATGCCAGCATTTATCTTTCAGCGTCCTTTGGATTTTAGCCATCCTAACTGGGGTGAGATGATATCTCAGTGTGGTTTTGATTTGCATTTCCCGGATGTGGGGTGATGTTGAGCA
>NW_007726953.1:334113-334843 GCF_000696425.1 Galeopterus variegatus | reverse complement strand
CAAGCTGTCTGGCTGTATTTTTCTTGTATCTCATTCAGTCTCTTTAGGATTAATACTCGAAATTCCCTGTCATTCATTTCAAGGGCTTCTTGTTCTATAGGATCTAGAGTTTGAGATTTATTAACTTTTGGTGGTGTATTTTCTTTGTTTTTCGCATTTCGGGTATCTCTTCTTGGGTGTTTGTTCATTTTGGCAGGGATTTTCACTCGGATCTTGGACCTCTGATTCAAGTCCCGTAAGGTGTGTGTGTTCTGCACCTCGCTATTGGGGCCTTTTCACACTCTGTGTACACTAGATGGGGCTATTGAGCCTTGCTAAGGGTTCCCGCAGGGTGTGTAATTGTTCTTTATTTATTTATTTATTTCTGAGACTCCGCCTCCTTTTGCCGGGCCCTTCCCCACTCTGTGTGCTCAGAACAGGGCTGAGGCGTGTCTTCTACAAACCTTGTCTTTCAGTTGAGTCATCAAAGTTGTGCCCTGCCCTGCCCTGCCCAGCAGGTGTCCAGTCTCTCCCACTGCTGGGAGTGAACTCCTCGGAGGTGGGTCCCTCAGCACACAGTTCCTCTTTGACTCCCCCCAGCATGGGTCGGCCCTCTGGGAGAGCTCTCCAGCAGCTTCAATGTAGCTCGAGAGCTCTCCGTGCTCCCCTCTCTCCACCAGAAATCAGTTAGGGGTTCTTCCAAACTGAGGCCCCCAGAGATGGAATCTGCCTCCCGGAAACAGGGAATCTA